>NW_007260116.1:50393-116503 GCF_000164805.1 Carlito syrichta
TTGCACTCCAGTCTGGGTAACAGAGTGAGACTCCAACTCAAAAAATAAAATAAAATAAAATAAAATATAGAAGAATGAATATGATATTAAACTTGTTTTGCACTTAGATAGCTTACTCTTACAAGTAGTCTTGGTTCATTTTAATTACCTCTGATTTGAAATAAGAGAACTTCTGATAAATTTTTACAACTTTTGAAGTTTCTTTTGTGAACTAGTAACACCAAGATAATCATATAAGCAAATAAAGATAATGAGCATAGCTATAGGTAACTAGATAATTAGAGTAAGAAAAGAAGCTCAGAAATAGATCTTTCCCTTAACTGTAACTTATTTTTTAGAGAAAGTAGTGAGAATTAGAGATAACCAGATAACTAGTGATAACTAGAACAGATAACCAGTGCTAACTGGAACAATGAAAGTAAGCCAGGAATCTAAAAAATGTACATACATCCCAACTCTTCTGATATCATGTTTGAGTATCTAGTAAGAAGTAGTGAAACGTGCAGATAACCAGATAACTGGTATAACTAGATATAGCTTCCCTCTGACACTTATCCTGAAACTAACCCTCACCCTGACTCTGAAGCTCACTCTCAAAATCAAACTCACCCTCACCCTATACGTCACTGTGAGCATGTCCTCGACCCTCACCCTCTTTATCATCCTCACCCAACCTGACCCTCACCTCCATGCTGACTATAACTGAGACCCTGAATTTCTCCTTGATTCTAACACTGACCCTAATCCTGACTCTGACAATGACTTTCACTTTGACCATGAACCTCTGGCTCACTCTCATACTCACTCTATCCTAACATTGAACCTGACTGTCAACTCACACTGACTCTGAACCTTGCCCTCACACTCACCTCACTTCACTAAATAAAACAAAAATGCCAGCCCCCTTGAACAAAGGGGAATTCTTCAGCAGACTGCCTTTGGACTGAAATTGCACCATGAACTCTCTTGGGCCTCCAGTCTACCAGACTCCATAATTGCATGAGCCAATCCCTTACAATAAATCTCTCCGTATACATACACACACACATATTCTTATATACACAAGATACATATACATACACGCTCCATTAGTTCTATTTCTGTGGAGCACACTAATTCAGGAAAAATGATAGATTCTGAATTTGTTTGAAATAGCAGCTTAGTCTCATCTAAATATACCCTAACTCGCAACGAGACATTTCATAAAAAAGGCTCTTGAAACTGGACTTGGACCTTCATTGGAAGTGTGGTTTCCTGTCTGTTTCAACTTTTCTGCTTGGTTTTATATATACTTTCTAATCCACCAGAGGAAAGTTACCTTACATAAGAATGTGTGATTCCGAAATTTTCTCAAACTTCTTAGATTCATCCTAATGTGTTGCAAGTCACAAAAAATTCGGGAAATTTAGAGAATAATGTGTGATTGTAAGATTATTTTCTCTCATTCTGCTTAGATTCAGGTAATTTGGCTCTAAGACATTTATATTTCCTGTATCTCACCATTTCACACTTCTTAAGGGAATGTCTGGTTCTTTGCTTGTTTACAAATTGCTTCTTGGTCGTACATAGTTTAATCAATATTCCTGTTAAGTCAACAGAATAATTTTGAGTACAGTGGCTGCTTCTGAGCTGGGTTTCACTATACAATTTTAGCTTCCTTGTCCCCCGATAAGGCTTACATATTAGTAACATACTGACTAATTGGGTATTTAATAGCTCAAGCTTACAACAGAGCTACACTTGCACATTACAGATTGGGGCCACATTCCTTTCTAATATGAATCATCCAAGAAAGTTCTTATCTTATGGTGCTAGAAGAACTCTTTCATTATCCTGGGAAGGTTTTTATCTTATAAGGCTTGGGGGGAAGGGCTCCCTGCCTCATTCCCCCCTTTGATGCTCAAATCCCTTTCTAGGGTTATAGAGCATCACTCTGGTTTAAGGGTTTGTACTTCCATAACAGCATTACATGCGTTGCTGTTTTTTTTTCAACCATGGCCTCAGTGAGGCTGGAACCAGACCTTATAACTAAGGGAGCTAGACAGGGAAGGATTAGACAACTTCCCAACATCATAAGTACAATGCCTATGAGGGTTTAAATCCTCCAAAAGTTGAGAATCAGCCTCTAAACAGTTTTTTTGAGTTCCAGCCTTCCAGGTTTGGACTGGGACATGAGCAAACTTTTTTATCCAATTGGTGATTTTCTCCATGACCTTTTCCTTATCATCTATTTGTAAGCAGCAGTTGCTTAAGTTAAACTTTACACAAATCCCTCCTTCAGAAGCAAGTAATCTAAAACTAAGCGGTTTTGATAAATGGCATTGCGCATCTTAGTTTGCTGTTTGGCCAATATGTTAAAGGCCTTTGCCGTTTCATTAGTTATAATTTCAACAACCACCTGTAATCGAATTATATGGTTTAGCATGTAAATGGGGGTCCGATAACCCCAAGATCCATCTTGTGCCCAGGTAGCTGGTCCATAGCATTGGATAACACGCTCTGGGGGCCATTCATTATCTTTCCAGTCACCAATTTGTAGAGTACGTTGCTTTTGGGGGGAGTTTCAGGTTTTATATATTTGGATTCCCAGTTGTTTTCCCTTTGCAAGTGGGAGTATGAAAAGGGAAGACCCTAACACACAAGCTCCTGATCAGTCTGAAGGAAGTACAGTATAGGCTATTTTTTCACAGATTCAATATAGTCCATTTGGGGTCCACTAGCTGATGTTTGTGTCAATAGCATTTCATGCCTGTCGGAGGCAGGGGAAGTTAGACAGAGGGTGAGGGTTTGGTTCAGGGTGGTCTGGGGACCCCCACCACTGAGTTTTGTTAGTCATGGCATTATAATACCTTTGGCCTAAGCATGTTAGACTCCCAACAGGAGTGTTAAACTTTATTCCCCATTGGGTAAGTCAATTTTTTTCTATAATTGAGGTTTTAAGTAACCAAATTTCATTGACAGAGCTGGGATAACCTGTTTTATTGTGGAGCTCGTGGGGTTCCAGTTTTCTAGCTTCCCATGGCTATTGATCTCCCATATTTGTTCCCACACCATACATAACAAGAGGAGATCTTTAGAGACTGAGCAAAAGTTTCTGCCAAGGTTAGGAACAGATTTCCAGTCATAATGGAGAGGGGAGTGGGACTACTTTCTATTTCTTCATAAAAGGAGTAAAAGACCTCATGGGGAGGAGGCTTGGAGTGGGATTGTGACTCTTTTGACACATAGTAGGGCTCCAGAGTCAAGATCTCGCCCATGGATATGTATGCCAAGCTGACTGTTCATTTTTTATCCCAGATTTTCTAGGTTAAAGATGGTAAAATTAACGGGATTGCAGGTTCCTGATTTACAATTAGAGGTGGCAACACCGTTTTGAAGGAACACACTTTACCTCAGCCTCTCCAAGTGGCCCATGATACACAGCCCCAATGAGGACAAAATAATTTAGATAAACTATAACATGGGGACAACATTCTATTTGCAGGCTGTTTACATATATTCTTATTATTGAGCCTATACTCCCTCTCCCAGGCTAGGCTTCCACAGGATTTAATACCAGTACTGTGGGTTACAGCATACCAGTAGGTTTCATTTATGGCTGAGCAGGCATCAAAGAACACAGACAATAGTTGGCGGGGATCAGTGATTAGGGCTTGGTTAATTAAAATACCCTTTCTCCTTGGTGCCATGAACCTCTAGCCATTCTTCACTCAGGGGGGGTATTGTGGGTTAAAACAGGTGTACTGATTTTCTTGCTGACAAATAGAAAGATAGTCTCATTATGTCTGTAGGTCCCTGAAATAGTTCCCCATACAGAGAAATGGGTCTGGTAAAGGAGAGTCTTGTTAACTCCTTGACCCAACCTGGTTGTGCAAATACATGAGTCACATGAAGCAGAGGGCTTTGAAATTACAAAGGGAAGCCAGATTAGTAACAATAGACAATGGTTATACATCCTGTCCAAAAGAGATAAAAGAGTGCTGACAGTAACCTCTCACCACGGGTCCAGCTGTCTGGAGCAACCAATGCCAAACCTGTAGCGAAACCCAAGCAAGAATTACAGCAACAAACAATAGCAAGTGTAATGACACTGCATTACACTAAAAACACAGTCCATTTGCTTGTTTGATGGTTGATTCCTCAAGCTTCTGCTGCGTGTGGATTAGTCAGTTTCTGGAGTGACTAAAGCAGGGCTGAAGTCCTCTAAGGTCCTGGGGTCACAGCATGTTTTCTTCAGAGAGTCAGCTTCCTGGGCGTTGATGGATTAGCAGTGCACTCCCAGTCTCAGAAGGCGTTTCACTCTGCTGTTATGAATCCAGGGACCTACCTCGGCTACCTTTATTGCAGTGGAGGTGGAAAAATAACAGTAAATGGACCTCTCCAAAGGGACTTTGGGGGCTGGATGTTCCATTTCTTTTTTTTTTTTTTTTTTTTTTTTTTTTGAGTTGGAGTCTCACTCTGTCACCCAGACTGGAGTGCAGTGGCCGCTCCCGGCCACCGCAGCCTCAACCTGCTGGGCTCTGGCAATCCTTCCACCTCAGCCTTCCAAGAAGCTGGAATTACCGGCATGCATCACCATGCCCAGCTGATTTTTTGATTTATTGTAGAGATGAGGTCTTGCCAAGTTGCCCAGGCGGGTCGCGAACCCGCAGGCTCAGGCAATCCACTCACCTCAGCCTCCCAAAGGCGCGGGATTACAGGCTGAGCCACCGAGCCCGGTTGATGTTCCATTTCTTTACCCATACATCATCCATTGGTTTAAAGGGGTAAGCATCTGTGATTAAGCTCACAGGTAGCTGCTCTTTAACCCAATGATGTATAAGCAGTGAGAACTGAGCCTAGACCCTGCATCTGCTGTCTTAGAGTAAGATTACCCACCTCTTTTTAAATCTCCTTTTATACCTTTAACAGTGAGGAGAGGGAGCCTGCAAAGAATTTCAAAAGGGGTAAACCCTGCCTGTTTAGTGGAGCTAGACCTGATTTTTAGCAAAGCAATTGGCAATAGCTGGTCCCATCGCAAGTGAGTTTCCTGACACAGTTTACCCAGTTGTAGTTTTAGAGTTCGGTTCATCCATTCTACTTTTCCAGAGCTCTGGGGGCAATAGGCAGTGTGTAATTTCCATGTGATTCCTAAGCCCCTTGCCATTGATTGTATTACCTTGGCCACAAATGCCAGCCCATTGTCTGATCCTAGAGTGATTGGGATTTTGAATTAGGAAGTGATTTCATTTAGAATCTGCCGTGCCACTTCATGTGCCTTTTCGGTGTGGGTAGGAAAGGCCTCTACCCAACCTGAGAAAGTACACACAAATGCTAACAGATATTTACAGCCTCGGTGCTGGGGAAGCTCAGTGAAGTCCACAACTATGTTTTCAAATGGGGCCCCTCCAACACTCTGCACTCACAGAGAGATCTTAGGCCCCTGTTGCAGGTTATTTCGGGCACATACTTCACATTGTTCACATACTGCATGAGCTATACTGGAGAGTCAGGGTATATAGAAATGCTGGCCAAATGTAGTCTTGGGTGCTGTCCAGCCCATATGAGCTTCTTGATGAAAATTCTTGACAAAGGTTGGGGTCAAAGCCTCAGGGACAGTAACTTGCCCATTTTTAAATTCCCACCATTCACCTGGGAGATAATTCCCATCTTCAGTTTTGAACCAAGTTTGCTCATACTGTGAATAATTAGGGTCCCATTCTGCCAACGGACTTGGGAACAATGTAGTGGCCAAAGTCGTTGACTTCGTTGTTCCTTGGGAGGCCGCAAGTTTTGCCTCCTGGTCTGCCTTCCAGTTTCCTTGAGTAACTATTGTGTCTCCCCTCTGGTGTCCCCAGCAATGCATGGCCGCTACCTTTTTAGGGGCCCGTACGGCATCTAAGAGTTCAAGAATTTCTTTACCATATTTTATGTCTTTCCCTTCTGAGTTGATTAAGCCCTTCTCCTTATATAAAGCCCCGTGTGCGTGGAGAGTGATGAAGGCATATTTAAAGTCAGTGTATACATTGACATTTATTTCTGCCACTAGCTGGAGGACTCGGGTTAGCGCAATTAATTCTGCCTTTTGTGCTGAAGTCCCTTTTGGTAGAGGTTTTGCCTCGATGCTGGACTGCAGGGTTACTGCAGAGTATCCTGCAAACTATTCTCCCTCCCTTATGAAGCTGCTGCCATCAGTGAAATATTCCACATTGGGATCCCTGAGAGGCTGGTCTGTCAAGTCAGGTCACCTGGAGAACACCTCATCCAACACCTCATCCATGGCCTTGATGCATTCATGACAGGGCTGACCCAGCTCGGTAGGCAGCAATGTTGCAGAGTTGAGATTTTGTGTCACTTCCAACATGCGCTAAGATGGTACTTTTGAAGTGACTATGTTTCTGATATATACAGCACATAAAAAAAAGCTCGTGCATTTTATTTTAAATGAGTGATTTTGAGCTTGATTTCATATAGGCTTTGTTCTAATTTCTCATAAGAAGTGGGTTTAGAATAGTACATAGATTTATCTGTATTGGCTCAAACTTGCAAAAAAATGTTTAGTTTGAGTTGTGTCTTTCTGAGCAAGTTTATTGGTTTGCCTTTCTGAGCTAATGATCTCTAGCTCACCATAAGTAAATCTAACTTAGTTTTTCAAGATCCGGGGCTCAACTGATTCTCCTGTCTCAGCCTCCCTAAGTGCTGGAATTACAGGCCTGAGCTACCATGCTTAGCTGTAAAGTTGTTATTAAAAACGACAAAAAGTTGAACCCCAGATTGTCTCTCTCATTCCTGCAGATTCATAGTTGGCTCTGACAAGGCTGACAAAGTGGGACATTCTGGACTGAGGGATGATACAGTGAGGGCAAGATGAGGAACCTTAAGAAAACAAGAAGATTGAGTGAAAATCCAAATCCTCTCAGCCCTCTTCTCTTCCTCAGCTTCCCAAACAATGACAGCTAAAGTGTATTCCCCAGTCAAGACATGGGAAGATTTCTCTCTGGGAATTCTGCCCTGTCCAGAAGAAAAGGCCCACAAACACTAGGAGTGGGTGTCTTATCCCTGACCCATCACCCTGCAGCAGTGGTTCTCAACGTGTGACAGCTATACACCCTACAATTGGTAACACCTGAAGAAACTGTTGGTTGTGTCACCTAGTGAGTGGGGGAGATACTACAGGTATCTAGTTGTCAGAGGCTAAATGGATGCGGCTAAACATAATTCACAGGCCAGCTCTCGCACAAGTAATCGGTCCAAATGTAACTGATACTGAGATTGAGAAACACTGTTCTAAGGTGAGGCCCACAAACAGAATCCACGTAGCTTCAATGCCTCGCAGAGAAATAGAAACAGGTAGCCAAGGGCTCCCAGACAATAAGGCAAAGCTTAGAAGAGTAAAGACTTTTGAGAACTTGCCCTAGTGAATAAGAAAGATCAGTGTTGTCCCTGATAGACATGTATACCGCAATGTAAAGCCCCCACTTTCTTTCCAGCTACTCTTGCTGTGGTCAACAGGCACTGAGCAGCATTTCAATGAAGGACTAGTGATCTCCCATTGACCTTAGCACAGGGGAACTTTGACTCAGTGAAGGATATTTTCTCCACCCTGAGCTGTGTGCATGAATACCCTGTTACAGTGTATCAGATGAGCTGTGTCTTGCTAGGAAGAGTGAGCTCTTGCCCTGAGCTCTGCTACAACACATTCTGATTTACAACCACACTAAGTTATCCTCAAAGGGTTAGAGATGAGTGATCACACACCACAGCCTGGGTTTACTGCTGCTCTTTGAAATAAAAGAAAAACCCTAGAGCCCAATGGGCCAAACAGAACACAGCAGAGGCCGGAGGTGGGACACTGACAAGGTGAGGGCCACCCCTCTACCACCATGTGGCCATGTCTCAGTGAGGCAGTGAAGTAAGCAGCTTTGTGGCAGGAACATTATGGAGCAGAAGTAAAGAGCTCGACCATGCCCCGGTAAAAGTAGGGCCCAAACACACTGCAGGCTCAGGCACTGAGGCTGGGAACAGAGTCACAGTGAGCAGGAATTCCACAAAGCCCTCTCATGACTCTTTAGGGCTCTGGATGTTCTGGTTATGGCCACATAGTCTCACTCAGTCCCCAAAGGGCTCTTGTAGGAATCCAGCAGAATTACCTTCACCCAGCAGATGAAAAAATGGAGGCATGGAAAGCTTCAGTAACTTGCTTATGGTAGTGGGGGGCTGAAGAGGGATTTGCTACCTGTCTGATTCAGTTGATGTCTAGAAATGGAGTTGATTTTACCCCTTTAACACATTTGCTTTGAGGAGCTTTGCAATTCTTGACTGTTCTTACCTGGCATGGGCTGAGGTAACAGAGCTCTGAGTCCTGGCTCCCTACTCTCTTTCTCTGACTCTGCCTGCTAGGGTGGTGGGGAGAAGCAGGTGAATAAAATACCATGACCTGTAATCACCAGTTGGCCACAATCTTCCTTGTGGGTTGTGTTGGCCATGCCTCTCATGTCAATCTGGGTTATATCTGGCAGTAATCAGCGCCTGCCCTGGAGTAATGGGTGCAGTGTCAAGTCCCAGGTACCTGGCTGAGGGCCTCTAACTTGCTGCCTGAGTTTCCTGCTCCACCTTCAGTGCTGATCGAGAAAAGTCAAGGAACTAAGACTGCCCAAATGAGCATTAGAAACGGTCTGTTCAGAAGACAGGCCCAAGAGCTTGCAGGACAGGTTGCTACTGGAGAGCCCAAGGAAGCCACAGGTGGAAGACAAAACCCTTGGTTGCCACTGATGGTTCAGAGGAGGGGGCAGGAGTCATACCTACAGGCTGGCATCCAGCACTTCGTGTCACAAACATCATGGCTGGGACGTCATTTTCTCCTCTTTCTATCCCAGGTAGAGCTAGAACCTGCACCCCACTTGTAGGTGAGGAACAGAATCTTGGGGAGCAATGGAGTTCGGGGGCGGGGGTTGGAGGAGCTCTCCCCTGCATCCTGAGAGGAAGGGCCTCATCTGGGTCCCACCGTGACATGTCATAGGTGGAGGAGCTGGCCCAGAACACACCTCATTGGTCCCCTCTGCCAAGCCCTTCCCCTCTTGCCACTCACAGCTCCTCCATTGTTGGGACCCTGAGTCCTCAGGGAGGCAACTCTGTGCTGAGGGGAGAGACCCAGAAACAAGAGGAACCAAGGAGCTGGGCGGTGGGGGGGGCTGGGGATGCACCAGTGGCATCTCAACAGCCCTCCTGCCCTGACCCTGGAGCTGCCCCTCGGCAGCTGCCCCACCCCACCTGCCTTCCGCATCCACTCTTCACCTCCCTTAAAGACAAGGAGTGAGTGTGAGAAAGTGTTATGCGCCATGGTGGCCAGATGAGAAACCCCGTCCTCACAGGGGGTTGGGGCTATGGTGCTTGCCTGTAGGATGCTCGGGGCTGGCTCTCCACATTCCATTCTCCTTGCCATCCAGGTGCCATCCCTTCCACACCCAACCTGGATTCCCCTTGCCTCGGCTGTGAAGGGGCTGTGCCTTGCGGGAGCCACCCGTGGGCAAAAAGCACTTGAATAGGACTGAAATGAAGGTCATTTTACCTAAAGCACAAACCCTTTTCTGTGGAAAAGTGCCCACCCCCCCAACACACTGTCATTTTTCCTTTCCCACAGGAAATAAGAAATGAGTCCAATTTTTCACTTCAGGGACCCAAATGGTCAAGGGATGCAGTGAAATTAAATACTAGAAATCCATTAAATTAACTGAAATCCAATGACATAAAGATTTCCATTTTAAATCTTCTCTGAATCACCTCTGAGGGGACCTCATACCCTATTCCTTCAGCTTATATGCTACAAGGAAAAAATAAAAGTCTAAGAATATGAAGTTCTTTTCTCAAAATAACTACACTTCATTATTCCATTATTTTATTTTATTTTAATTGCTTTATTATTCATTTGTTTATTTGTTTATTTATTTATGAGTTGGAGTTTTACTCTTGTCGTTCAAACTGGAGTGCAGCGGCATGCTCACGGCCACCACAGCCTTGACCTGCTGGGCTCAAGTGATCCTTATGCCTCAGCCTTCCAAGTAGCTGGAATTACATGTGCATGCCACCAGGCCTGGCTAATTTTTTGATTTATTGTAGAGACAAGATTTCACCATGTTGCTCAGGCTGGTCTCGAGCTCCTGAGCTCAGGCAATCCTCTCTCCTCCATCTCCCAAAGTGCTGGGATTACAGACATGAGAGTCACTGTGCCTGGCCCATTTTTCTGTTACTTTAAAAGAAGGCTAAGAACTCTCCCTACTCCTGTGTCATTTGGTAAGTGCACTGGACTGCTGAGGACAAGCCGCCCCAGCTTCTCCTCAGCCTGAGTTTTGCTCTGAATTCTCTGAGTCAGGCACATGAGGGCTATCACCTCTAAGGGAGTGCATCTGGGCTTGGAGGTCTTCTAAGCAAGACAGTTGCCTTTCTAGCTCCTGAAGTATGCATTATGTGGTGTCCACTGAAAAGCAACTGTGAAAGGGAAAAAGTAGCTTATTTTCTGGACAGAGAGATTTGGGAAAGATTAAAGGAAAAATTCTGGCTTGTTTTCCATATTCCATGTGAATTTTGTTCAGTTGGGGATGAGATTACAACAGGAATTGCAGCTTGGAAAATAATGTTTAACCCCCAAGTTATATCTACAATGCTTGGAAGACTGCTTGGTATACCTTTTATCACAATGAAAACCATTTTATTAGCTGAGGACACAGCGTTCAGAAGAGGATGCAAACATACACAGATTTTCAAGCAATATGGAGCTGGTGTTTATAGGGCCCCATAAGTCCCTTCTTGATCCCTTGCCTTGGTCTCTGCTTCTCTGCCCTGGGAGCTTGGTTTAGGCCTAGGGCTTATCTAGGGGTCACAGCTGTGTTGATATTTGTTTTGTTCCATCCCTCTTCCAAGAGGAGAGTGAAGCTTTCCAGAGCCATGAGGAAGAGCATTTAAAAGACAAACACAGCTGGGTGAGGTAGCTCAAGCCTGTAATCCCAGTAATTTGGGAGGGCAAGGTGAGTGGAATGCCTGAGCCTGAGGGTTTGAGACCAGCCCTGGCAACTTGGCGAGAACTCGTCTCTACAATAAATAAAAAAAATTAGCCAGGTGTGCTAGCGCAAGCCAGTAGTTCCAGCTACTTGGAAGGCTGAGGCAGAAGGATCACCTGAGCCCAGCAGGTCAAGGCTGTGGTGGCCGGGAGGATGCCACTGCCCTCCAGCCTGGGTGGATGCAGGTCAATGCTAGGGTGGCCGTGAGTGTGCCACTGTACTCCTACCTGGGTGACAAAGTAAGTCTCCAAGTCAAAAAAAAAAAAAAAGTCAAACATCTCTCACTGGCTATAGCAACCACCTTTCTACCTTGGATAAATTATATTATGCTAATCTAGTCTTCCATCAAATTATGCATCAAAATCATCAGCTGACTGTAAGAAGCATAGCAGACCAAATAAACATTGATAAATAAAGTTAGGAAAATCTTAGCTGAAAATCTTGGCATGAGAAAGGAACGTGTGCAAAAAATTTCTCGAAGGACAACACTCTTGGGTCCCCTCCCACTGTAGGAGCTTTTCTGTCCTCTTTATTGAGAAATATGGGGTCATTGGTCAAACATTCAATTTCTGATTTCTTTATTTACTCCTGGATCTTTTTTTTTTTTTTTTTTTGAGTTGGAGTCTCTATCACCCAGGCTGGAGGGCAGTGGCATCCTCCCGGCCACCGCAGCCTCGACCTGCTGGGCTCAGGTGATCCTTCTGCCTTAGCCTTCCAAGTAGCTGGAACTACAGACACATGTCAGCATACCTGGCTAATTTTTTGATTTATTGTAGAAATGAGGTCTCACCAAGTTGCCCAGGCTGGTATTGAACCCTGGGGTCAGGCAATCTTCTCACCTCGGCCTCCCAAAGTGCTGGGATTATAGACGTGAATCACTGCGTCCTACCACTTCTGGATCTTTTTAACAATATTAAAGATCTCGAAGAGGTATGCAAGATCGAAGGTACATCATTCTTCCCCTAAAACAGCACACATTCCCCTTGGGAAGCTAATATTATGTCTCAGGCAGCTCTGTTTTGAACCACCAACCACCCCATCATAAAGATCTCTCATCTTGAGAGATGAGTTACATAGTCTTAGTGGCACCGTCTAACCACCTGCTATTCTCTCAACCATAGTGTGTAACATATTCTCTACTATTTCTACTTTGTAAAGTATGAAATGAAGAGTCCTGAGGAGAGAAAGAAGAAATCCAGAGTTTCCCTATGGTAGTTAGGATTTCAGTTCTTGAACCGAGGTCCAGTTTTTCTCTTTCTTCAATGAAACAGTCTACTGACTTTTTTTTCCTAGAGGACAGAGCAACAGGTGATGTAATACACAATCCTGAGAGTAGGTATTTACAGTTTACCAAGGTAATACGTACCTACCTATGTTGGGAGTAGTAGCAGAAGGCTTTTGTGCCGTATGTAACACCAGTTACTGGTGACCACTCAATGACCAGGTTTTGGCCAAGATTCCTGTGGGACTGTAAAATAATGCTGTAACCTATTGGCACCATTCACCAAGAATAGTGTGGTGTCAG
The DNA here is from genome assembly GCF_000164805.1 of Carlito syrichta. Lineage (NCBI taxonomy): Eukaryota > Metazoa > Chordata > Mammalia > Primates > Tarsiidae > Carlito > Carlito syrichta. The sequence continues at coordinate 62,952 of NW_007260116.1, forward strand.
AAAGTGAATTGCGTAGTTTTGAGATTATTGAGTAGGTCCAAAACAAAAAACACACAAAAAAGAAAAGTAACGCATCTTACTTAAAAGTGAGACAATATACCACCTGTTTTCCAATGCCCATTCATATTCTATGCCAGTGAAAATTTGGTTATGAAGACTAACTCTCAGCAAATGTCCCTAGGAAGTGTTTTGGAAAAGGCAGAATCATTCCAGGGTATGATGGTTTGGGATTTCTTGCCATCTGACCTATTATGCAATTGCCACCTAAAAAATTACCCAATGTTTGAAAATGAACTGATTTCTTACAAGGAACTGGAACCAAAGGAAATGGGGTGGTTCCCCCCCCACAAAAAATGTGCACTTTAGCCAGTTCCTGGGTTAATTGTAGCTGGGTTTTGAACTTATACCAAGGAGTGATTAAAGATGTAAACAGCAATATTAAAAACAGAGGTCTTCTAAGTTACACAGCTAAAAAAAGTAGTCTTAAGTCAGAGAGAGAGAACAGCAGATAGACAAAAGAATAGAAAACAGAAGAATAGGCCGGGCTCGGTGGCTCAGCCTGTAATCCCACACTTTGGTAGGCCGAGGTGAGTGAATTGCCTGAGTCCGCCGGTTCGAGACCCGCCTGGGCAACTTGGTGAGACCTCATCTCTACAATAAATCAAAAAAATTAGCCAGGGGTGGTAGCGCACGCCTGTAGTTCCAGCTACTTGGAAGGCTGAGGCGGAAGGATCTCCAGAACCCAGCAGGTCGAGGCTGCGGTGACCGGGAGCAGCCACTGCACTCCCGTCTGGGCGACAGAGTGAGACTCCAACTCAAAAAAAAAAGAAAAAGAAAACAGAAGAATAGTGATTACAGAACAACTATCTGTAGTTCCATGGATCTTGGGCACAAGCTGTCTACCTCCAAAGGCTGTCTGCTTCAGGAGGGCTCCTAAGAAATCTCAGCTTGAGGTCACCAATAGAGATGGTCTTCCAGTAATTTGAGGATGGTTTATGTCTCTTAAGTTTAAGGACATGAATACAACAACCAACCCTTTAAGAGTTTCTCCACTATGTTAGTTGTTACCTGATGGGGTCCTTCCAGTTTGGGGTTCTAAAATAGTTCTTGGTTGAAGATAAAAACTGTGGAGGGTATTTTGGGGAGGAGGGATAGTATTTGTAGATGGCAGGGACTGAAAATATTTGTGGGTAACTTATTACTGAAAATTTTCAAAAATGAGCCATTTCATGACAACAATGAAACTGATAGGAAAAGTTGATGTTTCTGTAGCATGCAAAGCAAACATAATAAAGACACTTTAAAAGTTTTTGGTGGCCGGGCTTGGTGGCTCAGCCTGTAATCCCAGCACTTTGGGAGGCCGAGGTGAGTGGATTGCCTGAGTTCACGGGTTCGAGACCCGTCTGGGCAATTTAACGAGACCTCATCTCTACAATAAATCAAAAATTAGCTGGGCGTGGTAGAGCACACCTGTATAGTTCCAGCTACTTGAAAGGCTGAGGTGGAAGGATCGCTGGAACCCAACAGGTCGAGGTTGCAGTGGCTGGGAGCGGCCATAGCACTCCAGTCTGGGTGACAGAGTGAGACTCAAACTCAAAAAAACAAAAAAAAAGTTTTTGGCAAAATGTATATAATGATTAGCATGTTTTCATAGACAGTGAACATTATATATGATTTATAAAAATAGATATTTACCGAGAAAAAATCTTGAGGTATAACACATAATTATCTAAAGACATAATGTACATAACATACCAAGAATATACCAACTATTCAACTATATAAGAAAAACTTGTAATCCTGTGCTTTGGGAGGCTGAGGTGAGTGGATAGCCTGCGCCCGCAGGTTTGAGACCCGCCTGGGAGTCCTCATTTCTACAATAAATCAAAAAATTAGCCGGGCATGGTAGTGTGCGCCTGTAGTCCAGCTACTTGGAAGGCTGAGGCGGAGGGATCACTGGAGCCCAGCAGGTCGAGGCTGCGGTGGCCAGGAGTGGCCATTGCACTCCAGTCTGGGTGACAGAGTGAAACTCTGACTCAAAAAAAGAGAAAAGTATGTCACGAACATATGAAGAATATCAAATAAAAATTCAGTATGTCTGGGGTAGGTCATAAGTATATATCTTTATTTTTATTTTTATTTTTTTAGTGAGGAAGCAGGATTTATTGAGAGGACAGAAAAGCTCCCACATTGGGAGAAGACCCAAGGGATTTGCCCAGCATCTATATTCTGATATAACAGTTAGGTCTGATGTGCATCTTCAATTGAAAAGCACTGGCCTGGCCAGGCTCAGTGGCTCAGCCTGTAACTCCAGCACTTTGAGACGCTGAGGTAAGTGGATTGCCTGAGCCCACAGGTTTAAGGCCAGCCCAGGCAACTTGGTGAGACCTCATTTCTATAGTCCAAAAAAAAAAATTTGCCGGGTGTGTTAGCACGTGCCTGTAGTTCCAGCTACTTGGAAGGCTGAGGTGGAAGGATCACTGGAGTCCAGCAGGTGGAAGCTGGGATGGCCATGAGTGTGCCACTGCACTCCAGCCTGGGCAACAGGGTGAGACTGCGACTCAAAAAAAGAAAAAAGAAAAAGAGAAAAGAAAAGAAAAAGAAAAGCACTAGTCTAGAAGGTATGATATTCACATTCCAAAAAAGATTGTATCCAAATAATTTTTTAAAATTATATCGCTGATAATTGCACTGCTGTCTAACATCAGGCAAGTACTACCAGGACTTTGATAACTGTAGACAGAGAAGACATTAACAAATCTCTGGGATATAAGAACCTACAGTTCTGACATATTTGAATAGTTTGCCCATACAAGTTTAACCTGGAGAAGGCTAAGCATCTCTTTTGATTTGATCACTTTTTCTATGAAATTCTACCAAATAATCTGATTATTTCTGGCACCTCTCCTTTTGTAAGGTTAAAAGGAAAGTCTTTGTGAATTATCTAGAGGCCATTTGGGAAATCTAGATAGTTTTAGGTACAAAAGATATTTAACATCAGTTTATACTTAGGAGTCATTTTTTTTTTTTCTTTTTTTGAGTTTGAGTCTCACTCTGTCATCCTGGCTGGAGTGCAGTGGCACACTCACAGCCACCGCAGCCTTGACCTACTGGGCAAAGGCGATCCTTCTGCCTCAGCCTTCCATGTGCCACCATGCATGGCTAATTTTTTTTATTTATTGTAGAGACAAGTTCTCGCCAAGTTGTCCAGGCTGGTCTCGAACTCCTGGGCTCAGGCAATCCTCTCACCTCGGCCTCCCAAAGTGCTGAGATTACAGAATTGAGCCACTGCATCCAGTCGAGGAGTCAATCTTAGAAAAACAAACAGGCCGGGTTAAGTAGCTCAGCCTGTAATCCCAGAGCTTTGGAAGGTCGAGGTGAGTGGATTACCTGAGACTGAGGGTTCAAGACCCGCCTGGGCAACTTGGTGAGACCTCATCTCTACAATAAATCAAAAAATTAGCCAGGCATGGTGGCATGCGCCTGTAGTTCTAGCTACTTGGAAAACTGAGGTGGAAGGATCACTTGAGCCTAGCAGGTCAAGACTACAGTGGCCGGGAGCATACCTCTATACTCCAGCCTGGGCAACAGAGTGAGACTCCAAATAAAACAAAACAAAACAAACAAACAAACAAACAAAAAATATATATATACTTTAATTTTTTGAGCTATCTAGGTAATATTAATTAATCTGATTATGAGTAAGACTTTTATAAGCTTATTATACATTTTTAAATTTTCTTTTCTGTTCTTGTTCTTAAAAAATACATTTGTTAGCCGGGCTGGTGGCTCAGCCAGTAATCCCGCACCTTGGGAGGCCGAGGTGAGTGGGTTGCCTGATTCCGCAGGTTCGAGACCCGCCTGGGCAACTTGGCTAGACCTCATCTCTACAACAAAAATCAAAAAATTTGCCGGGCGTGGTAGTGCACGCCTGTAGTTCCAGCTACTTGGAAGGCTGAAATGGAAGGATTGTTGAAGCCCAGCAGTTCGAGGCTGCGGTGGCTGGGAGCGTGCAACTGCACTCCAGTCCGGGCGACAGAGTGAGACTCCAACTCCAAAAAAAATATATAAAAATAAATAAAATAAATAAAAAATACATTTGTTAGGTCAGAGGTCAGTAGGCTGAGCTAATGTTGTGAGTAAGATGCAAAGAATTGCACATAGAGTAGGTCAGAAAAAGATTACTTAGCAAGTAGATCAGAGAAAAAGGGTGAATTCAGCCCTACAAGCTTGAAGAGGGCCCCAAAAGCTGAAGGAGCCTTTGGCAGCGAATGCTTGAGGCTGAAAGCGTTTAAAACTTCCCTGTAGTGGAAGCAGGTTGCCATGATGATGGGGTGTTGGTCTGTGTCATGTAGGTCAGGAAGAGCTGATCACAATAGATTAGATCAGCTTGGTACTTTATGGCAGAAAGACAAATACTTTGGAAAAAAGGGTAGTTAGTACAAAGCATCCTTGTGTGGCTGCAAGACTATCATCAGTAACTACCTCTGGGAAACCAGTTTTCTCCCTTGTTAATGATTAGTGGGTGGGGTAAAGTAAGCTGCTGAAAATGCATGACAAGCTAAGCAATGTTACAATGGCGGCCACTCTGACTGAAGTTACTCCGTTTTGGCTGTTTGCCCTGTCCACATTCCTTTATTAAAATTCCTGAGCCAGTTGCAGTGGCTCATGCCTGTAATCCCAGCACTTTGGGGGTTTAGGTGAGAGGATTGCCTGAGTCCAGGGGTTTGAGACCAGTCTGGGCAATGTGGTGAGATCTCGTCTCTACAATAAATCAAAAAATTAGCTGAGTGTGGTGATACATGCCTGTGGTTCCAGTTACCTTGAAGGCTGAGGTGGAAGTATCACCTGAGCCCAGTAGGTCAAGGCTGCAGTGGCTATGAGCATGCCACCACACTCCAGTCTGGGCAACAGAGTGAGACTCCAACTCAAATAAATAAATAAATAAATAAAGTCTGAGGGAGGGAGGGGAGAAGGAGAAAAAAATAAAATAAAATTCTGAATAAATTATACATTATAGTGGATGCCCATGTGGTTGTGAGGAATGTACAGATGACAAATTATTTTATGTCAATTCAACACACAGTTATTTAGTTATAGATTCAGGGATACAAATGCATGTTTGCTACATGGATATACGGTGTAGTGAAGAGGTGTGGGTCTCAGGTGACCTATTCCCCATATAGTGAACATTGTGCCCATAGGTACCTTCTGAACCCTAACTCCCTTCTCCTTTCCACTTATTGGCATCCCCAGTGTCTATTATTTCCATCTTTGTGACCATTTATCTCTCACATATGAATGAAAACATGTGGCGACTGGTATTCTTCCTCTCAGTCTGTTTACATAGGATCATGATCTTCAGCTCCATTCTTGTTACTGCAAAGGACACGATTTCATTTTTTTTTAATGGCTGCACTTTTGTAATTTTCTATTAAAGAACAGAACAATGATCCATGAAAACTCTGTTATTCTGACACGGGTTCAGATGTTGGCCTTGTGTGAGTGTACTTTTGATATTAATGTTTAATCTGCAGAAAATTCTGTATATTAGCACATAAAATTAGCCCTTACAACCTCACATGCCCATCTCTTCTGTGATAACTCATGAGTTTAGAGACATTGAATAATTTTAATATTTTCCCCTGTATATTATAAAGGCAGTTTATTTTGATTGTCACCTTTCCCTAGGCCTGAAGATGAGACCCTGACTGGTGTGATTTAGCAAAAGTCACTGTCCTTTTGGGTCTTGTCCCAGAAGTCAAAGCCCTATAACATAACAGTACAAAGATTATTTAATAGAACATTTAATAGGTTCGAGACCTGCCTGGGCAACTTGGCGAGACCTCATCTCTACAATAAATAAAAAATTCGCCGGGCGTGGTAGCGCACGCCTGTAGTTCCAGCTACTCGGAAGGCTGAGGCGGAAGGATTGCCGGAGCCCAGCAGGCGAGGCTGCTGGCAGCACTCCAGTCTGGGCGGCAGAGTGAGACTCCAACTCAAAAAAAAAAAAAAAATAGAACATTTAATAAAGATATTAAAGGTTGAGATTGGCAATAGAGAATCACTGCCAGGGAGGGAAGGGGGGCACATAACATTAAAATGAATACCTGATCCTAAACCTATACAATGACCACGTATATACCAAACCCTGAATTATACCTTACATCTGTTTTGTTTTTTGGGAGTTTTTTTTGAGTCAGAGTCTCACTCTGCCCTCCAGAGTACAGTGGCACACTCATAGTCACCACAGCCTGGGCCTGCTGTGCTCAGGTGATCCTTCTGCCTCAGACTTACAAGTAATTGGACTACAGGCATGACCACCACACTAGGCTAATTTTTTGATTTATTGTAGAGATGAGATCTCACCAAGTTACCCAGGCTGACCTCGAACCCCTGGTCTCAGGCAATCCTTTCACCTAAGCCTCCCAAAGTGCTGGGATTACAGGCATGAACAACCCCGCCAAGCCTACATCTTTAACATTTAAAAAAAGATGTGAAAGGCTCAGAATATTTTTATTAAAGTAGAATTACAAATTAATGTAAAATAACAGTTAATCATTTCATCAAGATGCTACTTAAAACTAAAAGCAGCCAGGCATGTGGCTCATGCCTATAATCCCAGAACTTTGGGAAGCTGAGGTGACAGGATTGCCTGAGCCCATGGGTTTAAGACCAGTCTGTGCAACTTGGCAAAACCTCATCTCTACAATAAATCAAAAAAATTAGCTGGGCATGGTGGCTTGTGCCTGTAGTTTCAGCTACTTGGAAGACTGAGGTGGAAGGATCACCTGAGCCCAGCAAGTCGAGGCTGCAGTGGCCATGAGTGTACCACTGCATTCCAGCCTGGGTGATGGAGTGAGACTCCAACAACAACAACAGCAAAAAAACTTTAAATGCAATGACAAAAGTTACATGAAGGTAAGGCCTTCAATTTTTTTAAGTTTTGTTTTCCCATGTAATCAAAAAACAAGATGGATTTTTTTTGTTTCAATAGAGATGAGCTCTAACTTTGTTGCCCAGGCTGATTTTGAACTCATGGACTCAAACAATCCTCCTGCTTCATCCTCCCAAAGTGCTGGGATTATAAGCATGAGCCACTGTACCCAGCCAGGAATTGTTTTTAATGAAATGTAAAATTTTTGTGTCTTAGACCAGTTACCAAAAAAGGAAAAATAAAACTTTTTAAATACTGTTATTGCTTTTATTTATGGGAAACCCATTTAGATAATCTGGAAGTAAAAAAAGATAAAAATTAAAAAAAAAACAAAACTCCTTCAATCAAACACAGGAAAAGTGTACCTAGGGTCATTTATGAACAATATACTATAGAACAATCAATAAACCAGTACTAAGCTGAGGAATACATGACTATTGGACTATTGGGAACAACATAAGAAGATTCCCAATTACACTGAAGTTTAGATCTACCAAGAAAGACCAAGAGTACAGTATTAAGTTACACTGGAGAAAAACATTGCTTTTCTAGACCAAGATAAACAGTTTAGTATCAGTTCACAACAACAGTTATAACTGGAGGGAGAAAAACAGTTACAAGAGCTGATTAAAAAAAAAAGAAAGTTGAAGAAGAATCTCAGAACTTCTCAAAGGGGGGAAAAGCCGAACACAGCAAAAGTTGAACCTCTAAGACACAAGTCTAAAAAGTGTTAAAAAAAAAAACAGATCACAGAATTAAAAATCAAAACCTCTTGTAATTTTATTAACAACAATTCATATCTTAAGAAAATCTCATTTTAGCAAGGAGAACAAAATTTTAAAAGGCTATAATTATATGGTATAATTCCCTTTTGATTATAGTCAACTTAGTCATGTCTTATAACAACTCACACAGACCATCTACAACATGCTTGGACTTTTGTCTTGTACTTTCTTCTTCTCAGTTATTTTACTTTTGGACAAAATTTACCATAGAAAATCATTTGTTATGTAAAATTATTATATTTCTTTTTAAGTTTACATTTCAGTAGAAAACCAGGAAGGCAAGAAATCTTGAATTGTTTGTTCAGATATCATCAGACATCAGCTTTTGTACAGATGAGAACTGTAACACAGTTTTAGAAACACAATTCCCCATATCACAACTTTTCCTTAACTGATAGCAGCCTAGAAATTTAATGAAATTCTAAAATAATGTTCAAGATTGTATTATTATTATCATTATTTTTTGCTGGGCATGGTAGCTCAAGTCTGTAATCCCAGCACTTTAGAAGGCAGAAGCTAGAGGATTGCCTGAGCCCATGGGCTCAAGACCAACCTGGGCAACATGCTGAGGCCTCATCTCTACAATAAATAAAATAAGCCAGGCTCGATGGCTCAGCCTGTAATCCCATGCTTTGGGAGGCTGAGGTGAGTGGATTGCCTGAGCCCACGGGTTCGAGACCCGCCTGGGCAACTTGGCGAGACCTCATCTCTACAATAAATCAAAAATTATCTGGGCGTGGTAGTGAGCGCCTGTAGTTCCAGCTACTTGGAAGGCTGAGGCAGAAGAATTGCTGGAGCCCAGCAGGTCGAGGCTACAGTGGCTGGGAGCAGCCACTGTACTCCAGTCTGGGCGACAGAGTGAAACTCCAACTCAAAAAAATAAAAAAATAAAATTAGCAGTGCACGGTGGCACATGCCTATGGTTCCAGGTACTTGGAAGGCTGAGGTGGAAGGATTGCCTCAGCCCAGCAAGTCGAGGTTGTGAGTGAGACTCTGACTCAAAAAAAAAAGATTTTTTAAAAATTTTAAGATTTTAAGTTACATAAAAAGCTCACCAATAAATGCTATTTCATTTATGCTCATTTTAGTCATTTTTAGCAGTTTACATATGAAATTAGTATGAAAACTGAGATATTAGATGAGGTTAGCCATCACTTTATTTTCTTGTTCACCATTTTTATATCCTGTGAATAACAGGCGCCCACCTCAATATTATAAGAAACTTAAATGCATGGGCATTTTGTTGCTAACTCAGAAGATTCAGCAATTTTTGTAGAACTATCAATCTTAAACCAGTTTTACTTGTCAAAAATAAAAATCATATGTGCAATGATCATTCTGATTTTGCCTGGGTTTATACTCTCATAACCTTTGTATTGAATCTTGACACCTTAAAATATCTAGCAGAGTGAGATGCAAAACTTATTTAATTAGTACACCTAGACAAAAATGTATGATGACAATTACTTTTCCCCCACTTTTTTTTTTTTTAGTTGGAGACTCACACTGTCACCCAAGCTGGCATGCAGTGGCATGCTCATGGCCATTGCAGCCTTGACCTGCTGGGTTCAGGTGATCCTGCTGCCTTAGCTTGCCAAATAACTGGAACCACAGCCATGCACTACCATATCCAGCTAATTTTTTTATTTATTGTAAAGATGAGATCTCACCAAGTTGCCCAGGCTGGTCTTGAACCCCTGGAATCAGGCAATTCTCTTGTCTCTGCCTCCCAAAGTGCGGGATTACAAGCGGTGAGTCACTGTGTCTGGCCCTTTCATCTTCTTAATAATTTTCATTTTATTAACAATTTTAGTGCTCACTTCTGCAGCACATATACTAAAATTGGAACGATAGAGAGAAGATTAGCATGGCCCCTGCGCAAGGATGACACGCAAATTTGTGAAGTGTTCCATATTTTTCCCTGAATTGTACCCCACAATTTTAAAGTAAAAATTAAAAGAGGAAAAAAAAACAATTTTAAAGTCATTTTTATTTACCAAAGATCATTAAAGTAACAGCAACTTGGAGCCAGGCTCGGTGGCTCAGCCTGTAATCCCATACCTTTGAGAGGCTGAAGTGAGTGGATTGCCTGAGCCCATGGGTTCGAGACCCACCTGGCCAACTTGGTGAGACCTCATCTCCACAATAAAAAAAAAAAAAAACCTAGCCGGGCGTGGTAGCACGCACCTCTAGTTCCAGCTACTTGGAAGGCTGAGGTGGAAGGATCGCCGGAGCCCAGCATGTCGAGGCTGCGGTGGCCGGGAGCGGCCATTGCACTCCAGTCTGGGTGACAGAGTGAGACTCCAACACACACACAAAAAAAAAACCCCAAAACCAGCAACTTGGAAAATATTTAGGTCTATTTATTTATAAGTACTATTTACTTATAAGTCAACTTGGCAGCATGCCAGACCCAACACATAACATGCACATATATGCAAACACATTTAACATACATACACAAGCCGGGCTCGGTGGCTCAGCCTGTAATCCCAGCACTTTGGGAAGCTGAGGTGAGTGGATTGCCTGAGCCCATGGGATCGAGACCTGCCTGGGCAACTTGGCGAGACCTCATCTCTACAATAAATCAAAAAATCAGCCGGACGTGGTAGCGTGCGCCTGTAGTTCCAGCTGCTTGGAAGGCTGAGGGGGAGGGATCGCTGGAGCCCAGCAGGTCGAGGCTGCGGTGGCCGGGAGCGGCCACTGCACTCCAGTCTGGGTGACAGAGTGAGACGCTAACTCAAAAAAAAATTAAAATTAAAATTAAAAAATGACATACATACACACATATAAACAAAGATCTAATAAAGTCTGTGCACAAAATCCAGGTAAAGCAGTTTATTTTATTTTTTTTAGTTGGAGTCTCATTCTGTCACCCAGACTGGAGTGCAGTGGCACACTCATTGTCACCCAGTAGACCAAGGCTGCAGTAGACATGAGCGTACCACTATACTACAACCTGGGCAACACAGTGGGATTCCAACTAAAAAAATAGAATACTTTATTTGACCCTATATTTGAGGGTTAACCCGTTGAGTTCTAAATTTTCCTTGCTGTAATTTGCCCAACAGTTTTAAACTGTGCACATTGGCCTTAATATCTAACCAAGTGGAGTTTCAGAAAACCAGGCATGGCTTTCAACTTTTCTCAAACATACAACAGGCTGGGTTGCCCAAAGGGGCCATTTTCCCACCTCCATTCTCTCTCTCTTTTTTTTTTTTTGAGTTGGAGTCTCACTCTTGTCGCACAGGTTGGAGTGCAGGAGCATGCTCATGGCCACCGCAGCCTCAACCTGCTGGGCTTAGGTGATCCTTCTGCCTCAGCCTTCCAAGTAGCTGGAACTAGAGACGCATGTCACCACATCCGGCTAGTTTTTGTGATTTATTATAGAGATGCGGTCTCACCAAGTTGCCCAGACTGGTCTCAAACCCCTGGGCTCAGGCAGTCCTCTCACCTCGGCCTCCCAAAGTGCTGGGATTAAAGGCTGAGCCACTGTGCCCAGCTTCCATTCTCTTTTAAAGATTTCCTTTTTAATTCTTTTGTTCCTGGCTAAAGGGAGGGAGAAAAAGGCAATGGAGAGGACCATTCAAATGTACTTCAGAATCAAATTTTTGGATTCTAAACAATTCCCTAGGAAGTGAAAACCAGCAGAGAATAAACAAGGTACCACTGACCTAAAAGCAGGACATAGGCTTAGCAGAAAATAATCAGAACCGCCCAAGAAGCACAAAGTCCTGGGGGCTGCAATGGACCCCTGCAAGTACCTAGCTCTGGGTTTGGGTGACTCCTCTGGCATTCCTGAAGGCTTCTATGTTCATTTATATTGAAGCCAGGCTTCATTACAACAAAATATTAACTTCTTTTATTTAAACTGTCCATTTTAAATACTCTCAATTTATATATATATAAAAAGACCTAATGAAGAGTTCAAGGGCATAGATTATTACCCATGTTTCTGTTTGTTTTCCTCAAGAAAAAATGCTGTTTTGCCTTTGAACCCTTGCGAAAATAGATTTGGAATGTAACCGTTTACATACTTCAAAGGCAAATTCTGAACAAGATAAGGACAATAATCAGTTATGCCAGGCATCCCTGTATCTCTGAAGGTCCCTGGACATCCAAGCATCTTCAAGTCCCCTTGACTGACCCTGCAGGACTTCCCATGAATTCCTTGGGACTTGAGGCCATGAACTAAACTCTTGGTTGTAATTTCCTTTTTACCTATACATTTTTTGCACAAATTATATTTAATCAAGGTGATTTGAATAAACTGTTTAGATGGACAGGGCATCTTTGTATTATTATTATGTTTTAGCTGGAGTCTCACTCTGTTGCCCAGGCTGGAGTGCAGTGGCCTGCTCATAGCCACTGTACCCTCAACCTGCTGGACTCAGGCAATCCTTCCACCACAGCCTTCCAAGCAGCTGGGACTACAGGCACGTGCCACCACACCTGGCTTTTTATTGTAGAGATGAGGTCTCAGCAAGTTGACCAGGCTGGTCTCAAATCCCTGGGCTCAGACAATCCTCTTGCCTCTGTCTCCCAAAGTGCTGGAATTACAGGCGTGAGCCACCGCACCTGGCTAGCATCTTTGTATTAAAAACATTTAAGAAATCTAAGAGAATTGAACTTAAATAAACGGTCTGTTTCTACACATCTCCATCACTGTACATCACAGAACTGCATTTGAGATGGTTCCAGAGGACACGAGAGGCTGGCATGGGGCTTTTGTAGAGTTAAGGGGTGGGCAATCAGATAGGAATGGCCAGTTTCCATGCCTTACCACACCACACAAACAGCACCCAGAATCTAAGGCTTTATTTTTCTGGAAGTAAGCAGCCAGAGACAGTAAGATGACCAAATTCCCTTTTGCAAAAAAACCTATATAAACGGCATTTCTTTTCATTTTATTTGAGTTGGAGTCTCACTCACTCCTTCACCCAGGCTGGAGTGCAGTGGCATGCATGGCCACAGCCACCCCAGCTGGGCTCTGGCGATCCTTTCACCTCAGCCTTCCAAGAAGCCGGAACTACAGGTGTGCGCTACCACACCCGGCTATTTTTTTTTACTGTAGAGATGAGGTCTCGCCAAGTTGCCCGGGCTGGTCTCGAATCCGCGGGTTCAGGCAATTCACTCACCTCAGCCTCACAAAGTGCTGGGATTACAGGCTGAGCCACCGAGCCCAGTCTTCTTTTTCTTTTTTTTAGAAATAAGCTTTATGTTGCCTAGCCTAGTCTTAACTACTGGGCTTAAGTGATCCTCCCACCTCAACCTCCCAAGATGGTGGGATTACAGGTGAAAGTCAACACACCTGGCTCAACTGCGTTTTAAAAATTTAATATAACCAGCAGGCAAAATGCTGAAACTAAGAATTATTTGACTCCTCACACATCAAAGAAAACCTTACTTCCCACTGTTATAAGAGAAGTATAAACAAGGGATGAAGTATGGAATGGGCCTTCCAGTAGCTACTTGGAACGAAGCTTTAGCTTCTTCCACCCTCTCGATGTCTTCCATCAGGAAAGATCACCTGTGTCTCAAGTCTACATGATGCAGGAATCTGGCATCTCCCCGCCTCACCAGACTTTGGTCAGGGAGGGCCAGTCACCTGGATGGAGGGAGCAGAAACATGGCAACAGGAAAGAGATCCCATATCACGCTGAAAAGAAAGAGTAACAGGCAATAAGCAGAGCCTGGGAAGAGGAAATCAGGGGATGTGGCACCACTTACAAATCCATGGGGTGACAACTGTGACTCCCAAGTCTCTTAAGCCCCATAGTTGGGAGCCAGAGATAGTGCCGGGCGGCATGGGATGTAGTTGTCCTGTGGGTCCTTGGCTTGCCGCTGGAAGGCATTTCAGAGTGAGACACAGAGAGGTTTCAAGTATGGTTTATTAGAAAAGAAAATCAAATGACACATTCAAGAGAGAATGTGGGTGGACTTTATGTTAAAAAGGGCTTTATGTATTTCCAAAATGATGATTAAAGAAACTGTTTCTAAGCTAAGCTTTGATCAGGTGTCAATTCTTATTTTATTTCTAAATTTTGCTAGTGTCACAAGGAACTGTTAAGAAAATCAGAAAAGTTGCTGTAATTAAGTTTTCTCTTAGCGCACTGTGCCTGTCTCTAGTATACTGTCCTGTTCTTGGTTCTTACAGCCAGCTGCCCCATATTCCAAGGATGGGTATGGATTTCAGTCAGTATGTAGTTGCTTAAGAGTTATGTCCCAATAAGACAGTACACAGATACAGATACCTGACCACCTAGCTTCCTAATTATCTAAGTCTGCCTGTGAGAAACTGTCTATATCTGAGCTATGCTAGCTGTCCTGCAGTACCCTCAGTGTGTCCTCTGATGTTTGATGAGACCTGAGTTCCGGCTAAAGCCTCGCCCACACTCCCTGCACACGTAAAGCTTCTCCCCTGAGTGTGTCCTCTGATTAATGAGGAGTAATTTCCAGATAAAGCCTTGGCCAACTCACTGTACACTTAAGGCTTCTCTCCCAAGTGTGTCCCCTCCTGAATGACAAAGGTCAATTTGTCATTAAAGTCTTGCCCATACCCCAACCCCCCGAAAAGAATTTCTCATCTCAGTGTGTGTCCTCTGGCGGTTGGTGAGAAGTGCCTCCTGGATAAAGCCTCGCTCACATTCCCTGCAGACATAGACTTCTCCCGAGTGAATGCACTGATGTCTATTACGCATGGATTTACTTTTAAAGTTCTTCTCACACTCCCTGAAAATACTTCTCTCTCAAGTATTTATTTACTACTATGTATGGCAAAAGTTGGTTTGTGACAAAAGCCTCGCCCATACACCTTGCATACATAGGGCTTCTCTCCTCTGGTGTCTGGCGAGATATGGCTTCCAACTAAAGCTTCACCCACACTCCCTGCAAATATAAGCCTTCTCCACTGAGTCTATCCTCTGGTGTGTGATGAGATGTGACTTCTTGCTAAAGCCTCACCCCAAATCACTGCAGACATAGGCTTCTCCCCTGAATGTGACCATTTGTGTGTGATGAAGTGTGACTTTCAGCTTAAGCCTTTCCCACAATTGCTGCAATCATAAGGCTTTCCTGAGTGAGTCCACTGATGTCTATTAAGGATGAACTTCTTTCTAAAGCTCTTCCCACACTCCCCATACAAATAAGGCTTCGCTTCTGAATGTGTTCTCTGGTGACTTTTGGTGAAAGCCTCACCCACAATCATTGCAAACATCGTGTGTCTGGTGGTGACTGTTGAGGGCTGACTTATTTACTCACAATCACGGCAAACTCAGAGCCTCTCCATTGAGTGTATCTGGTGGTGACTGTTGAGAGCAGACCTGTGTTTAAAGCCTCGTCCACAATCACTGCAAACACATGGTTTCTCCATCGAGTGGGTCTGATGGTGTCTCTTAAGGGTTGACCAACCTTCAAAGCCTCGTCCGCAATCACTGCAAATATAGGGCTTCTTCACTGAGTGTGTGTAATGGTGTCTGTTGAGGGCTGACCTCTTTTTAAAGCCTCGCCCACAATCACTACAAACATAGGGCTTCACCTTGGAGTGTGTCTGATGGTGTCTGTTGTGGGCTGACCTATGTTTAAAGCTTCGTCCACAATCACTGCAAACATAGGGCTTTTCCATCAAGTGTGTCTGATGGTGTCTCTTGAAGGCTGACCAACCTTTAAAGCTTCGCCCACAATCACTGCAAATATAGGGCTTCTCCATCGAGTGTGTCTGGTAGTGTCTGTTGAGGTATGACCTGTTTTTAAATCCTCGCCCACAATTACTGCAAACATAGGGCTTCTCACCTAAGAAGGTCCTGGAGTTTCTAATGAAGTTTGATTCTGAGCTGTATTCTCTACAGTTGATTGCTCCAAATCTTGAGGCTTCTAATTCCTTCATTCCTTTGTCTGACTGCACAGGGTTTACCCTTTGGGCCGAATTGGACTCTATTTCTACCACCATGTTGCCCTCTCTTGGACTCGCTGACTGTCCTTGGAGTGGGCTGAAAAATGACCTTGATGTCTCTCTCTCCTTTGTCCTTGCTGACCAGGGTTTGCAACCACCTTCTCTCTCTTGACCTTCTGCATTTTCACTCCAGCAGTTCTGATCAGAATACTGGTGCACCTGCAGTTCCTGAAGGCCTGAGCTGGAATTCCCTGGATGGGAATGATTTTCTGCACATAAGCCCCAGAAGACCTGAAGCATGTGTTGGCTGAGTACTTGCAGACAGGAGACCAGAAGACAGGAAGAACAAGGGTAGGTTCCTGGCTTTGTCTCTGTTGAAGAAAGAAAAGTCTTCAGTTAGAAAAGCCATCAATGGGGCTGCCAGGCTGTTCTGCCTTGTCTTAGCACAGAGAGTGTCCTAATGCCACGACTCTCATTGGCAACACAATTTGCTTCTGACAAATAATTTCTTTACATTCCATTTTTACGTATCACATTTTCCATTGCAATCCAGAAAATCACAACAAAAACATCTTCTATCTGTCATTGTGCTCTGTAAACAGGTTCAATCATAGTTAATCTTTTCCTTTTTTAGAAACCATCTGAGCCATAAAATCTTACATGGATACATACTGTCTACAACTCTTTGTTCTGCTTGCAGATAACAGTCTCTAAGACACATGTGGAAAATCCATCACTTTTCTTAGTATAAAAAGGACTTGATAGACATAAAATACATCTGAATTTTAGGAGGCCTAGAATTATGAGACAATTTCTAAGTACTATTAGTATTAGTATTGTGAATTCGGCAGTGAACAAGAAAAACGAACTCCATGATTTCAGGATTCTGGCACCAGACCAATCTAATACTTGCCCTTCTTTCAGTTTTTCAAAAATCAATACAAAAGAAAATGTTTTTATTTACAGCAGCATCTACCTACAAATTATCAAAACTAGATGTGGTACTTTTTTTTGAGTCAGAGTCTCACTCTGTTACTAAGGCAGCAGTGCAGTAGCATGCTCACAGCTTCTGCAGCCTTGACCTGCTG
This sequence comes from Carlito syrichta, assembly GCF_000164805.1. Taxonomy (NCBI): domain Eukaryota; kingdom Metazoa; phylum Chordata; class Mammalia; order Primates; family Tarsiidae; genus Carlito; species Carlito syrichta. The sequence continues at coordinate 79,653 of NW_007260116.1, forward strand.
AGTTCAGACAATCCTTCCACCTTAGCCATTCATGTAACTGAAAATACAGGTATGTGACACCAAGCCCGGCTAAGTTCTTGACTTACTATAGAGACGAAGTCTTGCCAAGCTGCACAGGTCGGTCTTGAACCCCTGGGTCAAGCAATCCTCTCACCTCTGCCTCCCAAAGTGCTAGAATTGATTACAGGCATGAGACACTATGACTAGCACTAAATGTTGTATTTTATCACAACTGGATCTAGGCAGTTGATGCTGATAAATGACCATGTAATTGGCCCCAAAATCCTGTTGCACCTCATTGAAGGCTCCTGCCTGACAAATGACAGTGGAATCTTTATATTCAACTATGTCCCTAAAAACTCATTCTATCCTATCCAGAGTGCTAGCTTTCAAACTTTCATTACCACAAACACCATAAAACCACAGCTTAATAGTTAAAAACCTTTCATGTTTTTCCTCTTTACCAAACTATACAGTATATTTCTTCACTGGGGTGTCTCCTTGCCTGTAAAGTAAATGATATAAGAAAAACTAGCTGGGTGTGATGGCACACCCCTGTAATCCCAACAACTTGGGAGGCTGAGGGGTGGGGATCACTTGAGCCCAGGAATTCCAGGCTGTGATGAGCTGTGGATGTGTCATCACTACACTTCAGCCTGAATAACAGAGTGAGACCCTACCTGAAAAATAAAAAATAAACATAAAAATAAATTAAAGGCTAGGCTCAGTGGCTCAGTCTATAATCTCAGCACTTTGGGAGGCTAGAAGTGAGTTGAGCCCATGGGTTCAAGTCCAGCCTGGGCAACTTGGTGAAACCTCATCTCTACAGTAAATCAAAAAATTAGCCAGGTACGGTGGCACATGCCTGTAGTTCCAGCTACTTGGAAGGCTGAGAGGAAGGATCGCCTGAGTCTAGTAGGTCAAGGCTATGGTGGCCGTGAGCGTGCCACTGCACTCCAGCCTGGGTGACAGAATGAGACTCCAACTCAAATATATATATTAGCCAGACACAGTAGTGCATGCCTGTAGTAGTTCCGGCTACTTGGAAGGCTGAGGCAGAAGGATCACCTGAGCCCAGCAGGTCGAAGCTACAGTGGGCATGACTGTGCCACTGCAACCCAGCCTGGGCAACAGAGTAAGATTCTTTTTTTTTTATAATCAATATTTTTTATTATGGTTTTGTGGGGTACAGTTAAAGGTTAGGTGTACAATTATGTTTCATTCAGGCACCCTGTTGATAAGAGGTGTTTCCCCATCCCCAGACAGATATTTGCTACTATTAATCCCATCTCCCTCCGCATCCCCCTAGAGTAAGATTCTAACTCAAAAAAACCAAAAACTGTTTAAAAGATTTTGTGATAATTCTAGACTTGTGTAACCTGAACTTTCAGTCTTGGGGTTTTTTTGTTCCTCACTTTGCCACAGAGGCTGGAGTACAGTACACCTGCTGGGCTCGGGCGATCCTTCCACCTTAGTCTTCCAAGTAGCTGAAACCACAGGCATATGCCATGACATCTGGCTAAATTTTTTTTTTAATTTATTTTTTGTAGAGATGAGGTCTCGCCAAGTTGCCAAGGCTGGTCTAGAGCCCCTGGGCTCTGGCAATCCTCTCACCTCCACCTCCCAAAATGCTGGGATTACAGAAGTGAGCCACTGCGTTCAGCTCAGTCTTTTTTTGACTATGATTTGTTGCTGTTCCTTTGGCTTATCCAGAAACATTCCACATCATTCAGATCACAGTCTGCAACACTCCACATCACTGAAAGGACAAGAAATGCTATTTGTGCCTATTCTGTGTTAAATAGAAGAGCTCATTATAGTTAACACCCTGCTAAAGGAACTTCATGTATACTCATTATAATTCCAATCCCCACATCTTACTAGTAAGGTATCATTATTTTTTCTTTTGGAGTTAGAGTCTCACTCTGTCACCCAGGCTGGAGTGCAGTGGTACACTCACAGTCATCCCAGAATCGACCTGCTGGGCTCTGGCAATCCTTCCACCTCAGTCTTCCAAGTAGCCAGAACTACAGGCGGGCACTACCATGTCCGGCTAATTGTTGATTTATTGTAGAGACGAGGTCTCGCCAAGTTGCCCAGGCTGGTCTCGAACCTGTGGACTCAGGCAATTCTCTCACCTCGGCCTCTCAAAGGGCTGGGATTATAGGTGTGAGCCACCATGCCCAGCCACAGTACTTATTTCTAAGGAACAACTATATAGTTAAGAAACTTGGCTCTAAGCATCATCAAAGTATTTATTCATTTGTTTTATCTTAAAATACAAGGAATGTAATTTCAGAAGAGTTGACCCACAATCTTATTAAAAATACATAAAATACAATTCAAGAACCAGGTGTGGTGGCTCGCACACCTGTAATACTAGTACTTTGAGAGGCCGAGGTGGGAAGATTGCTTGAGCCCAGGAGTTCGAGATCAGCCTGGGCAACACAGTGAGATCTCATCTCTACAAAAATTTAAAAATTAGTCAGGCGGTCAGGCTTGGTGGCTCAGCCTATAATCCCAGCACGTTGAAAGACCGAGGCAAGAGGATTGCCTGAGCCTGCAGATTCAATACTAGCCCGGGCAACTTGGCGAAACCTCATCTCGACAATAAATCAAAAATTAGCTGGGCGCAGTAACATGTGCCTGTAGTTCCAGCTACTTGGAAGGCAGAGGCAGAAGGATCGCCGGAGCTCAGCAGGTTGATGCTGGGGTGGTTTTGAGCATGCCACTGCACTCCAGCCTGGGCAAGAGTGAGACTGCAACTCAAAAAAAAAAGTCAGGCATTGTGGCCTATAATCCAAGCTACTTGGAGGCTGAGGTGGGAGGATCACTTAGCCATGGAAGTCAAGGTTGCAGTGAGCCAGGATGATACCACTACACTGCAGCATGGGCGACAGAGTGAACCATTACTCAAAAAAAAAAAAAAAAAAGCAGTTTAAGATCTGTATGCAACTGTTTGTCAGTAAAGATGGAGTTGGTCAATTTTTTATGGAAAGCACTAAAGAGTAAATATTCAGGCTTTGTAGGCTACATGGTCTCTGTCACAACTACTGAACTCTGCCAGTGTAGAACAAAAGCAGCCATAATAATACATACATGAATGAGTATAGTTATGTTCCAAATACTTTATTTACAAAAAAAACAAAAAACAAAAAACCACTAAGACACATCTGACCTGTAGGCCATACTTTGACAGCCCCAGTTTTACTTAGGAAATGTGTTCAAAACTCTCTGATTAAAGTTAATTAGGTTTTTTTGTATTCCCCTGTTCCCTGTGGTCATGTTATTATTTTGACATAGATAGATTTATTTCTCTCTGTATTCTATTTTAGGGATATAGGGATTTTTCTTCTCTTTGTTGATGTCATTCTTTTCTTTGAGTATGTAAAACACTAGTATGTTCCAAGCGAAAAACTACTAAGAACTTCACAAACAACCAATCTTATTAGCATCTGGTTGATTCATCCTGTGTCACCTTGTTGAAGGAAAGAAAGAAAGAAAGAAAGAAAAGAAAGAAAGAAAAGAAAGAAAGAAAGAAAGAAAGAAAGAAAGAAAGAAAGAAAGAAAGAAAGAAAAAGACGAATATTCTCATTTCTCAGTTTTTAAAATATTCTTTGCAACTATTTTCACTTCATGTGTCAAAGAACATGCTCCACATCAGTTCACAGGTATGTTCCCCAAATGAAAGCTATGTAAAGACATAGAGAATAGCATAATAAACACTGGAGACTCAGAAGTGGAGAAGTAGAGGGACAAGAAAATTACCTATTGGGGACAGTATGCACAGGCACGAGTGGTGGGTACTCTTAAAAAGTCCATACCGAAACCTATTTGTATCTCCCAAGGTATTGAAATCAATAAAATAAAATTATGTGGCAAAAAAAAGGGAGAAGGGATGAATGAGTAAGTGGGTAATATAGTAATAACTCTAGATGATTCATGCTCCTCCTAGACCTCAGTGAGCTCCACGATCTTTATTTCTTTCTTAAGATTTAATGTAAGCTTCCCTCTTACAGTAAATTGTATTTTGATCAAATATTGACTATCTCTCTATTGAGCCTGCCACAATGATATCAGACTTGGCTGGGGGATTTGCTTTGGCCACTGAAAGTTAGTGGGAAGTTAGTTCACTTTTTTGTTTGTTTTTTTGAGTTGGAGTATCACTCTGTCGCCCAGGCTGGAGGGCAGTGGCACGCTCACAGCCATCACAGCCTCGACCTGCTGGGCTCAGGCGATTCTTCTGCCTCAGTCATCCAAGTAGCTGGAACTAGAGGTGCATGCTACCACGCCTGGCTAATTTTTTGATTTATTGTAGAGACGAGGTCTCGTCAAGTTGCCCAGGCTGGTCTTGAACCCCTAGATTCAGGCAATTCTCTCACCTTGGCCTCCCAAAGTGCAGGGATTACAGGTTTGAGACACTATGCCCAGCTCAAACAAGTTTTAAGAGCCACTATGTGGGGTCCGCCATTGCCCTTTTGCCCTATACCTTGAGAACCCTGTGACCCAGATAGAGGCTGCTCCTTTTGCTTGGATCCAGAATCAGTAGAGTTGAGCAACACAAAAACTGCAAGCAAAGGTAATATAAGTGAAAAAACGGCCAGGCGCAGGGGCTCATGCCTGTAATCTCAGCACTTTAGGAGACAGAGGTGAGAGGATTGCCTGGACCCAGAAGTTCTCTAGACAAGCCTGGGTAACATGGCAAGACCTTGTCTCTCCAATAAATCAAAAAAACTAGCTGGGTGTGTTCACATGCGCCTATAGCTCCAGCTACTTGGAAGGCTGAGGCAGAAGGATCACTTGAGCCCAGCAGGTTTCCCTGTGGAGGCATTAAAGATTATTTCAAGGATAATCCAGCTATTTAGTTCTGAAAGTGCTCTTGAAGAAGAGACATTATATTACAGAATAGTCTATGGCTATACCACCCTGGAATGCACCCAATCTTGTCAGTTATTATAGAATATATGAAGAAAAAAAGTTGAGTTTTGGAGAAAAAATAGTATGCTCTCAATTTTTTCTAAGTTTGAGAGTAAACTTGTGCTGTTTTGCAGTCAAGTAGAACTATGACAATTAAAGCACAGATGAGATAGTGATAGAATACGGGTTCATTATAATATGTGATGAGGAAAATCATTACAGTTCACAAATTGGTAAAGGGTCTGAATACAGACACAGATAGGGAATATGTAATATTAATTTCAATGAACCCCTACAATTCAATGAAAAGAAAAAAGCCCAAAAGAGAGACATAAGACAGTGGAGAACCACAGAGTACTATGGTGCCAAGCAAAACAAAGGAAGCAATTTTAGGAATGCAATTGGAATACAGGTTTTCTTTTCTTTTCTTTTTTTTTTTTTTGAGTAGGAGTTTTACTCTGTCGCCCAGGCTGTAGTGCAGTGGAATGTCCATGGCCACCACAGCCTTGACCTGCTGGGCTCAGGTGATCTTTGTGCCTCTGCCTTACAAGTAGCTGGAACCACAGATGCGCACCACCACATCCGGCTAACTTTTTTTTATTTTGCTATAGAGACAAGGTCTCACCAAGTTGCCCAGGTTGGTCTTGAATCCATGGCCTCAGGCAATCCTCTTGCCTCCACCTTCCAAAAGTGCTGGGATTAAAGGCATGAGCCACTGGGCTGCTGGGTAGGGATCCAGGTTTTCAATGTCAAGTTTAATTTGAACCAGGTTATCCTAACATTTTCCTCCAAACCAGTTAAATGTATATACAGTGGGAGAGAGAATATGACCAAAGAATAATAAAAATATAACAACATCTAATAATACTGACTAGCTAATAATAAAGGAAAACACTAGAACCATTAAACATAATAACAAATCCTTTTTTTAAAAGATAAAAAATATAAGAACCAGACTGAAATGGATGAATCTATAATGAATTAGATGAAGCAAATCGAAGGGGCTAGTTCAAACCAGAAGGGATCAGATAAAAAACACATCAAAGAAGGTGAAAATGAAACAAAGAAAACATGATTCATTCATGTCAGGGAAACAGCCATGCCAATGAAGGACACTCCTACAGAAACTCCTGCCTAAAACTATTATGTATCTCCGAAATGGGATTCATCTCTACAAGATTTATCCAAAAATAGGACTATCTAGAACAACACTATCCTGTATAGTAGCCACAAGCCATGTCTACTGAGCACTTCAAATGTGGTTAGTCTATTTTTTTTTTTTTAATTGGAGTCTTACTCTGTTGCCCAGGCTGGAATGCAGTAGCATGCTCACGGCCACCACAACCTTGACCTTCTGGGTTCATGCAATCCTTCTGCCTCAGCCTTCTAAGTAGCTGGAACTAAGGAACACGCTGCCATGCCTGGCTTATTTTTTGATTTATTATAGAGATGGAGTCTCACCAAGTTGCCCAGGCTGGTCTCGAACCCCCGGGCTCAGGCAACCCTCTCACCTCAGCCTCTCAAAATGCTGGGATTACAGGATGAGCCACCATGCCTGGCCTGTGGTTAGTGTAAAATGCACACCAGATTTTGAAGATTTATAACAAAATGAGTAAGATATCAAATTAATCATATTTTGTTACAGAGGCTTTATCAACTACAAAACTTTAAAGAGTTACTGTTTGGTCCTTTACAAAAGAGTCATCTTGCAATTGATAGCTTTTATCAACCTAGATTTAAAGAATCATTATAGGTTTCAAGACAAAAAAATGGGTTTATAAAACTCAAAAGCCATAAAAAGTTTGGTGCTTCCTTTTAACTTCTGTTGCAGAAGGCATCTCTCACTTCCCTTCCCCTTGTAAATGGGCCCCCAGCCTCACTGGCCTCCTGGCAGTTCCTTATACTGGAAGACCACATCTTTTTATAAGGTCTTCACATCAGTGATTCCCTCCACCTGAAATGCTCTTATTTTAGATATGTAGAGTTTTAACTTCCTCACAACATTATTTCTTTGATCAAATGTGTTCTCCTCACTGATTTCAAGTGCCCAATTATAAAGTTCAGCCAGCCACTCTGTCACACCCAAAACCCCTTGCCCTGCTTTATTTTCATATTATTTTTTACTATATACTATTATTACTCTTTAACATACAATACAATATCTATATATATGAAGCTTTTTGCTTGGTGTCAGTTTCCTTCCACTACAAAGTAAACCCAACGGATTACCGCTTCACTTACTCATTATTCTAAGTGTCTAGGACATTTTTTGTACAGTATATGTGATCAAGGAATCTCCACTGAATTAAAGAAAGAGCACAGCCTCACCCAATGAGAGCAGATTCCAGTAATTCTCCAGCATCACTTCTTTGTACAGATTCCTCTGCTCTAAACTCAGACTCTTCCATTCTGCTTCCGTGAAGATCAAAGCCACATCCCTGAATGTAACAGGTACCTACAAACAAGCAGTCAATTAGTGTACAACAAGCCACCTTCAATTTTCCCCGTGTGAGGAACACAGCTGGTGGGCCCTGGAGAGTATGAATACCCAAGACCTGAACATCATTCTTGTTGGGCATGGTGGATCACGCCTGTAACCCCAGCACTTGGGAACACTGAGAAAGAGGCTAGAAAAAGCATTACAGACTTTGGACTTGTGCTTGGGCAGCAGGGAGTGGGGAAGTGTTAGAGGAAACAATAGAATACAGAGAAAACTGGGAGTTAACACAATAGAAGTGAACACCATAGAAGAATACAAAGACAAATAAAGGAGACAATAGAAGACTACAGAGAAAAATGGACGTGAACAGATAGGGTCAGTATGATCTTCTTTATTTTGTCTTGCCTTTTTTCAAAATTTTTAATTTTATTTTCAAGTTGTGGGATACATGTGAGGATTTGCTAAACAAGAAAACAGCAAGTGGGTGAAGTCTGGGCTTCTAGCGAGCCCTCTCTCCCCTGGTAAAACTGAGTTACCACAAGATCCAGCAATTACATTTCTGGGAATATACCCAGAGGAATATAAATTATCCCACCAAAAACACACCTGCATAGGTATGTTCATTGCAGCTTATTAATACTAGTAAAAACATGGAACAAAACAGACGTCCATTGAGGGTGCACTGGATAAAGAAAATGTGGCACATATACACAATAGAATACTACATAGCAATAAAGAAGAACAAGTCTTTTGCAGCAACATGGATGTAGGTGGAGACCATTGTTCTAAGTGAACTATCACAGAAACAAAAAACTAAATACCACGTATTCTCATAAGCAGGCTCTGGAGAGTATGAATACACAAGACCTGAACATCATTCTGGCATGAGCATTTTTGAAAAGTTCAGGTTACTAGATGGGTTCTGTAAAATCTCTGTTTTCTCTATATATTTCAACCACCTTTTTTCTTTCCTTTTTATATTTTTGAGTCAGAGTCTCACTCTGATGCCCAGGCTGGAGTGCAGTGTCATGCTCATAGCCAATGTACCCTCAACCTACTGGGCTCAGGCAGTCCTTCTGCCTCAGCCTTCCAAGTGGCTGGAACTACAGGTGCACACTGCCATGCCCAGCTAATTTTTTTTCTCATTGTAGAGATGAGGTCTTTCCAAGTTACCCAGGCTGGTCTTGAACCCTTGGGCTCAGGCAATGCTCTCACCTCTGCCTCCCAAAATGCTGGGATTATAGGCATGAACCACCGCACCAGGCAAGCACCTTTTTTAAATAAAGCCCTAATATTTCTGCCAGTACCTAAATGTTGGACACATTCTCCTTTCCCAAAAAAGAGAATATATGTCTGTTCTCTAGGAAATGAGTCATCAGTTCAGAAATAAAAAATGTAACCCTACTCACCAGCATTTGGGGCTTTCCCTCCTTTTCTTCAGTATAGTTAGAAGTCAAAGCTAAGAGAAAATAAAGAGGCTATGAGAAACCAGGCCTCTCATTATGTTCTCGGAGTAACTCTTCTGAGCTCTAAAATTGAAGAAGCAGTCACTTTACTCAACTGTTACCTCAATAGCATTCTCAGGTGAACCTGGAGTATGGCCCCCTCCTTACCCTTCTAAGCCCTCAACAATTCCCACCTTTCGCCTTATGATTTTGAGTCAATTTCTTCAGGATCTCCCTATCTTTCCCATTCTTTGAAGGCAAAATCTTCTCCTGGTCTTGCTCTCCCAGTGCAGAAGGATCAGACAACATCGTGGCCCCAGAGGTAGCCCAAACTTGAAATCCTGCAAGAGAGCAAAACAGATGTTATTTCATCTCAAGATGGATTTCTGCTGCCTGGGGTGACTTCTTCCAACCTCAATTGTAAAAGTCCATCTCGTTTCCATGCAGCCAGGACCTGTGGGATGGAGAGGCAATTGACACTGCTGGGGCATTTATTGGAGGCCCTAAGCCTATGCCTCTTCAGCAGGGATCCTGTCCTCTCACACCCTCCTCAATCAACAAACATGGAGTCTCCATCTACAGGGGTTTCCTGGATTTTTTTTTTCCCCTTCACTCATTCTGCCTTCATTTTTAGGCCCTCAAATCTGTCTTATTCCACCATCCCTTGGCTTTCAAAATTTATAACTTCTTCCACCTCTGTATCTCAGATTCAAACTCCATGTCTTGGCTACTGAGAGCCTGAGTCAGAAAGAAGACACAATATAGTGCCAGTAGATAAAGTCTCTGAATGTCTCCTTCCAGACCAATCAGCTTCTGACTGCCCTGGCAGAAGCTCCCACATATGTTCAATTTCCTATGTCTCTGCACTCTAGGAGTTTAGAGGCTCTAAACTGAGTCCTTCTTACTTGAGACAGCTCCAGACCTCACAATGATTCTGAAATTATAATCCCCCACCTGTCACATCTGTACACCAAATGACCTCATCAGACATATGCATTTTTGTCTCTAGATGGGCTCGAGTCAGAGCCTCCACTCATGTGGGCCCAAAGGGGCCAAGTACTATTAGAAGCTATGCCACCTTCAGAAGCTCCTCAGAGACTGTCCAGAATCTCAGCCCAAATGAAGCCAACTGTGGCCTCATGGCCTTGTAGTACCAGATGGGTTCTTCTAAGAAACTCTTAGTAATTCATTCCCCAATACCATGGACAGAGTTGATCAGTTTCTCTTCTGTCCAACCTGAACATCTCATCTTAATCACACCATATTGCAATTTCTCTATTTACATGTCCATCTTTAGTAAAATGTGAGCGTCTTGTAAGAAGAAATGCATCTTCTTCTTTTGCTAATCTAATCCTAGTGATTAGAATAAAATAGTCCTTTATGGTAGATTTTATCATATTTGTTTCCAGTTATTTGTTTCTCTACAAAATAATTCATCCTCCCTGAAATGCTGGCATTAGGCTTGACATTGTTATTTGCCCTGCAAGTTAAACGTGAATGAAATTGAAAGTGCCATTTTTTTTTTTGAGTTGGAGTCTCATTCTGCTCACGGCCATGAGCGTGCCACCGCAGCTTCAACCTACTGGGCTCAGACGATCCTCTTATCTTAGTCTTCCAAGTAGCTGGAACTACAGGCACATGCCACCATACCTGGCTAATTTTTTTTTTTTTTTGAGTTGGAGTCTCACTCTGTCACCCAGACTGGAGTGCAGTGGCCGCTCCTGGCCACCGCAGCCTTGACCTGCTGGGCTCCGGCGATCCTTCCGCCTCAGCCTTCCGAGTAGCCGGAATTACAGGCACGCGCTACCACACCCAGCTAATTTTTGATTTATTGTAGAGATGAGGTCTTGTCAAGTTGCCCAGGCAGGTCTCGAACCCGCAGGCTCAGGCAATCCACTCACCTCGGCCTCCCAAAGTGCTGGGATTACAGGCTGAGCTACCGAGCCCAGCTAATTTTTTTTTTTTTTTTATTATAGAGATGAGGTCTCACCAAGTTGCCCAGGTTGGTCTCAAATCCATGGGTTCAAGCAATCCTCTCGCCTAAGCCTCCCAAGTGCTGGGATTATAGGAGTGAGCCACTGTGCCCGGCTGCCATTTCTTTTTAAATTATTATTTGTTTGTTTATTTATTTATTTCGTTTGATTTATTTATTTATTGAGTTGGAATCACTCTGTTGCCCAAGTTGGAGTGCAGTGGCATGCTCACAGCCACCGAAGCCTCAGCCTACTGGGCTCAGTTGTACCGTCCGCTTCAGCCTTTCAAATAGCTGGAAGTATAGGCGCATGCTACCATGCCCAGCTTATTTTTGATTTATTGTAGAGATGAGGTCTTACCAAGTTGCCCAGGCTGGTCTCAAACCCGAGGGCTCAGGCAATCCTCTCACCTCGGCCCCCTAAAGTGCTGGGATTATAGGTGTGACTCCTGTGCCTGGCTGGCATTTCTTTAATTTTTATGTGTCTGTTTATTTATTTATGTCTTTAAGATAGCATACTATTTATTTGAGTCAAAATTTCATTCTGTTACTTAGGCAGTATACTCTTGGCTGCTGTAGCCTTGACCTGCTGGGCTCAGACAGTCCTTCTGCCTTAGCCTTCCAAGTAGCTGGAACTACAGACAAATACCATCACACCTGCCTAATTTTTCTTCATTTATTCTAGAGTTGCACAGGCGGGTCTCAACTCCCTGGGTTCAGACAATCCGCTTGCCTTCGCCTCCCAAATTGCTGGGATTACAGGAATCAGTCACTATGTCCAACTGACAATGCCATTTCTGTAAACTGTATAACTTCACCATTTCTCTTGATCTGAGAACAGCATGCTCCTAAAGGGTACTGTGGTCCTATTGTAAAAGGTGATGGAACAGAGCAGAAGCTAACAGGCAAAGGAGGAAGAGTCAAGACTGGGTTTGAAGTTACATGGCTGTGTGAGCTACTGAGATTTAGGGGTCATGTATCACAGTAATACAACTTAACCTCCGCAGAAAAAGATAGCTCTTATCTGTAGCTAACAGTTATAAAACAGAGGCCAGGGGCAGTGGCTCATGCCTATAAACCCAGCACTTTGGGAAGCTGAGGTGAGGATTGCCAGAGCCCAGGGGTTCAAGACTGGCCTCTGCAACTTGGCGAGAACTCATTTCTACAATAAATCTAAAAGTGAGCTGGGCGTGGTGGCACACGCCTGTAGTTCCAGCTAATTGGAAGGCTGAGGTAGAAGGATCGCCAGAGCCCTGCAGGTCGAGGATGCAGTGGCCAGGAACGTGCCTCTGCACTCCAGCCTGGGCGGCAGTTAGAACCCAGCTCAAAAAAAAAAACCCCAAACACAAAGGAACAGGGTCTGAACTAATCACAAAGTTCCATCAACCCTTTTCTCACCTCATTTCTTATTTCTTCACCAGTGCCTAAAACAATGCCCACTAAACAAATGACTAAATGAAAAGGCAAAATGTAAGCAGATAGGGTTTGAAATTCACCCAGAAGATAGGACCTTCAGAGTGAAGTAAAGAATGGGTGTGCATCAGTCAGATGGACTGAGTTGTTCTGTAGTAACCAATAAACTCCCCTGGAGTCTCAGTAGCTTAATGTACTGAAGGCTTATTTCTCACTCGGGCTCCATGTCAATCCATCTGGCAACTGCAATTGTGCTCCAAGTTCTCTTACCTCCAGGATGAAGTTAACAGTGCAGTCGCTACTTGGAAAATGGCCAGAATAAATCCACAAGGGAGAAACATGATAGAGAACAACACACAGACTCTTTTTTTTTTTTTTGAGTTGGAGTCTCACTCTGTCGCCCAGACTGGAGTGCAGTGGCTGCTCCTGGCCACCACAGCCTCGACCTGCTGGGCTCCGGAGAACTTTCCGCCTCAGCCTTCTGAGTAGCTGGAATTACAGGCACACACTACCACGCCCGGCTAATTTTTGATTTATTGTAGAAATGAGGTCTCGCCAAGTTGCCCAGGCGGGTCTCGCACCTCCGGGATCAGGGAATCCACTCACCTCAGCCTCCCAAAGCGCAGGATTACAGGCTGAGCCACTGAGCCCGGCTAACACACAGACTTTCTTAAAAATTCTACCCAAAGAGACAATTCTGTCCATGGCTCATTGGCAAATCAAGTCTCGGCGACACTACTGAGTAGGCCATATATCTGTAAGAGGCCACACGGAGTGCATATTAGGATATTTGGTGAACAGTGAAACATGCTGCAACAATGTCCCAAGCCCATTAACTCATTCTCCCCTAGCCCCAGTCCCTACTATTAATCGCTACTTCAAGGTGTGAGGATCTATGGCTGTGCCTAGAAAACAAAAGTAAAGAAGTAGTCCCGAAACCTGATACACCAAAAGATATAAGCTTCACATAATTTTACTGGCCAATTCTAGCAAAACTTTGAGAAATAAGTCATTCCTGTAATGAATATTTAGGGCTCCAAAACATCTTTAGAAATGCTTCCTAACATATTATATCATGGACACCAAAAACAAGCAAGAGCACTACAGAAAAGAAAAGTAGGCTTGGCACAGTGGCTCATGCTTATCATCCTAGCACTTTGGGGGGCCAAGGTGAGAGGAATGCCTGAGCTCACGAGATTGAGTCCAGACTGGGCATCTTCGCAAGACCTCATCACTACAATAAATAAAAAAATTAGCTGGGCATGGTGACACATGCCTGCAGTTCCAGCTACTTGAAGGCTAAGGCAGAAGGATCACCTGAGCCCACCAGGGTGAGGCTGCAGTGGCAGTGAGCAGCATGTCACTGTATTCCAGCCTGGGCTACAGAGTGAGACTCCAACTCAAAAAAGAAAAGAAACTAGAACTATAGGTACATGCCACCTTTTCCAGCTAACTGTCTGACATAAAACATGAACATTCCAACTTTCTCTCAATTCTTGGTCAATATTACTTCCCAAGAGCACTAAGCTATTACACTATTTGTTTCTAATACCAGTGACACTTTTTCTATTTTAAATTTAGAGATGGAGTCTAGCTATGTTGCCCAGGTTGGAGTGTAATGGCTATTCAGAGGCATGATCTGCAACAAAAGCAAAAGGGTTTTTACCAACACCAGGTTTACAGGTGGAGGAAGTAGTCACCAGAATCATGAGCTAGAGCCATGAAGAAAGGGTTCCTGAACAGAAGTTTTGGCTTTCACAAGAGGTATACAATTAACTGGGGTGACCGTGTAATGATAGAGCCAAAGGAATAAACATGTAACAGAGGAGGAAATTCTGTGAATTTAGAGAAGTTATCTGAACCAAGTCTCCTTCTAAAGCAAATGAGTAATTATGGAATATTTAAATTCTATCAATTCCTTGCACTAGAGAAATAGGATTTTTGGTGTAGAAGAAAGGAGATATAAACATGACACTGAAAAAATTAGCTTCTAAAAGTCCAGAATTCCTAAATTTGGATTGGAAATATCAGCATGAAATGTTGAAATATTTATCTTTTTTTTTTTTGAGTCAGAGTCTCACTCTGTTGCCCAGGCAGAAGTGCAGTGGCATGCTCATGCTGAGCTCAGGCAATTCTTCCGTCTCAGCCTTCCAAGTAGATGGAACTATGGGCATGTGCCACCATGTGTTGCTAATTTTTTTTTAATTACTATTTATTGTAGAGATGAGGTCTTGCTATGTTGCCCAGGCTAGTCTTAAACCTGTGGGCTCAGGCAATCCTCTCACCTCCATCTCCCAAAGTGCTGGGATACAGGCATGAGCCACCATCAATCTTCTGTTTTTATTTTTTTGAGTCAAAATCTCCCTCTGTCACTTAGGAAGAGTGCAGTGGCACACTCATGGCTAGCGCAGCCCTGACCTGCTGGGCTTAGGCAATCCTGCCTCAGTCTTCCAAGTACCTGGAACTATAGGCACATGCCACCCTGCCTGGCTAATTTTTTTTCATGTACTCTAGAAATGAGATCTCACCAAGTTTCACAGGCTGGTCTCTAACTCCCGGACTCAGACAGTCCTCTTGCTTTCACCTCCCAAACACTGGGATTATAGGCATGAGTCATCATGCTCAGTCAACAATGCCATTTCTGAGCATTGCATAACTTCACCATTTATCTTGATCTGAGAACAGCATGTTCCCAGTGGTCCTACTGTTAAAGGTCATGATGCAGAGCTAAAGCTAACCTACAAAGGAGGAAAAGTAACATTGTGTTTGAGGTTAGATTGCTGTGTGAGCTACTAAGATTTAGGGGCCATGTTTTATAGCAGAAAAACTTAGTCTCAGCTGATAAAGATAGCTCTTCCCCTCCTAGCAATACTAGTATCTGTAGCTAACAGTTTTTCTTATTATTTTTTGAGTTGAGGTCTCACTTTGTCCCCTAGCCGGGAGTTTAGTGGCACACTCCACCTGCTGGACTCAGGTGATCTTTCTGCCTCAGCCTTCCAAGTAGCTGGAGATACAGACACGTGCCACCACACCCAGGTAATTTTTTGATGTAGAGATGAGGTCTTGCCAAGTTGCCCAGGCTGGTCTTGAACCCCTGAGCTCAGGCAATCTTCTCACCTCTGCCTCCTCTGCTGGGATTACAGGCATGAGCCACCATGCCCAGCTGTAGCTAACATTTATAAAGCAAGGTCTCAACTAAAAAATTCTTATTCCAAGGCCCCTTTTCTTTAACATTACCTAAAATAATGCCCACTGAAAAAATAACTCAATGAAAGGACAAAAAGTAAGCAAATACACTTTGAAATTCATCCAGAACAGAATCTTGAGTCAAGTGAAGAAAGGGGTCTGTATCAGTCAGGATGAACTGAGTTGTTCTGTAATAACAAACAACCTCCCTCATAATCTCAGTGGCTTAATGTAACGAGGGCTTATTTCTCACTCGGGCTCCATGTCAATCCATCTGGCAACTTACGTGTGCTCAAAGTCCTCTTAACTCCAGGAATGAAGCCAATAGTGCAACTGCTGTTTGAAAAATGGTCAGAAGTGCTCAAGGGAGAAACAGGATGGAAAACAATACATGGCTCTTAAACATTCTACCCAAAGAGAGAATTCTGTCCATAGCTCACTGGCAAATCAAGTCTCAGTATCACTCCAGAGTTCAACAGGGTTGACTACACACCAATAAGGAGAGGCCACATGGCAAGATGCCAGGATATTTGATGAGTAGTGAAGCATATTGCCACAAGGTCCCAAGACCATTAACTCATTCTGCTCTAGCCCCAGTCTCCACTATCAGTTGCAACTTCAAGGTGGGAGGATCTATGGCTGTGCCTATAATACAAAAATAAAGGACACAGTCCCCACACCTGCCATACCAAGAGACATCAGCTTCACATAATTTTATATGCCAATGTGATGCAACAAGTATCACCTCAAACTTCAAAGCCTCAAACCACACAAACATTAACTCAAGTAAAAGCTTAAACTTTAAGCTTCAAAAAAAAAATCATAGGAGACTGCCAGGTGCAGTGGCTCAAGCCTGTAATCCCAGCAGAGGAGGCAGAGGTGAGAGGATTGTCTGAGCTCAGGGGTTCGAGATCAGCCTAAGCAACATGGCAAGACCTCATCTCTACAATAAATCAAAAAAAATAGCTGGACATGGTGGCACATGCCTGTGGTTCCAGCTACTTGGAAGGCTGAAGCAGAAGGATCACCTGAGCCCAGTAGGTCGAGGCTGCAGTGGCTGTGAGCGTGCCACTGCACTCCAGCCTGAGTGACAGAGTGAGACTCTGACTCAAAAAAAAAAACAAACCAGGAGAATATCATCATGACTTTGGTGTAGGCAAAGAATTCTTAAGAAGCAAATTCTAATAGTTGTCAAACAAAATGATTTCCTTTTTTCTCCTTCAAAAACGTCAAGAAAATGAAAAGGCAAGCCACAGATTCACAGAAAGTCTTGGTAAAATAGATACTCGACAATAGGTAGATATAAACAGGTAACCAAATTAAAACTAGGCAAAAAGATTTGGATAGACTCTTCAAAAAAATTAAGCAAATAGTCAACAAGCACATGGAAAGATCATCCATGTCAATGATCATTAGAGAAAATCAAAACCCCAATGAGAGACTACTACACACTCACATAAAAATGAGCAGGCTGAGCCCACATGGTGGCTCATGCCTTTAATCCCAACACTTTGGGAGGCTGAGGCAAGAGGATTACCTGAGCCCAGGGGTTTGAGACCAGCCTAGGCAACTTGGTGAGATCTAGTCTCTACAATAAATCCAAACATTAACCGGGCATGGTGACGTGTACCTGTGGTTTCAGCAACATGAAAGGTTGAGGCACAGCCGGGCTTGATGGCTCAGCCTGTAATCCCGTGCCTTGGGAGTCTGAGGTGAGTGGATTGCCTGAGCCTGCGGGTTTGAGACCTGCCTGGGCAACTTGGTGAGATCTCATCTCTACAATAAAAAATGAAAAATTAGCCGGGCGTGGTAGCGTGCGCCTATAGTTCTAGCTACTTGGAAGGCTGAGGCAGAAGGATCGCCGGAGCCCAGCAGGTCGAGGCTGCGGTGGCTGGGAACGTGCCACTGCACTCCAGTCTGGGCGACAGAGCGAGACTCCAACTCAAAAAAAACAAAACAAAAGGTTGAGGCAGAAGGATTGCCTGAGCCCAGCAGGTCAAGGCTGCGATGGCTGTGAGCACACCACTGCACTCCAGCCTGGGTGACAGAGTGAGACTCTGACTCAAAAAACAAACAAACAAACAAACAAAGAAAATTAAAGGACCTAGAATAGCTAAGACAACCTCAAAAAAGAATAAAGCTGGAGGACTTAGGGTACATGATTCCAAGACTTAACATAAAGCTGCACTTATCAACACAGTGTGTTCTCTATGTAAGATGATTACATTAATGAAAAGAAGAGATTTCCAGAAATAGACTCATGTTTACACAGTCAAGAGATTTTGTTTTTTTATCATATTGTTTTATGTATATTGGGTAATTTGCCAATGTTGTAAATAGGTTACAGAAGACACATCTCACATATGTGCATGAAAACCCAATTGTCATGCTTATGAACAATGGATCAAAATTTTCAACACAGGAAAATGCAACACTCAGCAAAGCAATTCAGCCTAAGAGGAGGGCTGCTGAACAAATGTGATGCAGCAAGTATCACCTCAAACCTCAAAACCTCAAACCACACACAAAAATTAACTCAAGTTGGATCATAAACCTAAACGTTAATGCTAAACCTTTAAGTTTCTTAAAAAAAAAAACAAAACCACAGGAGAATATCATCATGACTTTGCTGTAGGCAAAGAATTCTTAAATAAAATATACATTCTAATAACTATGAAACAAAATGATTTTATTTTTGCTCTTCAAAAAACACTATTAAGAATTGTACAATATTGGGCCGGGCACAGTGGCTCAAACCTGTAATTCCAGCACTTTGGGAGGCCAAGGCGATAAGATTGCCTGAGCCTGAGGGTTCAAGACCAGCCTGGGCAACATGGTGAGATCTCACCTCTACAATAAAAAAAAAAATTAGCTGGGCATGATAGTACTCGCCTGTAGTTCCAGCTACTTGGAAGACTGAGGTTGAAGGATCGCTGGAGTCCAGCAGGCAGATGCTAGGGTGACTGTGAGCGTGCCACTGCATTCCAGCCTGGGTGACGCAGTGAGACTCCAACTCGAAAAGAATTGTATACTATTAAAAACTAAAGAAGCTATAAATATTGATTCCACCTAATCCAGGCATGTTATACAGGTAAGTTTCTTAACATCGATAAAATGTCACATCTGTAAAATGGCAATTTTGATTCCTAACTTTCAAATTGAGAGGGATTAAAACACTGTGGTGACTGTAAACCAAATGCCTGGCACCAAACGACAGCTTGATAGACGGTATTTACCATCATGTTTCATTTCGTAGCAGTTGACACAGACCTGGAAATCCAGCAGCCAGGAAGAAATGTTGCTGAGGTAAAGATGGTGGTTATATGAATGACAGCTTCGGTCCAGGATAGTATTCCCTGGGCAGGCCCTTGCCCTTAAAAAGCCCTTCTATCCTGGGGAAGCAAACAGAACCTCAAGTCTCTAATGGTACACTGCAGGGCACAAGGTATTCAACATGCACAAAGGAAATTCAGTCATGGTAACACTATAGGACCATCAAAGGTAAGCAGCACCCACCTGAAAGTAGCTTGTCAGAAGCACGGAAGTCCTCTCTTGCTCAACAGACAGGCCTCTCCTGACAGGCAGGAATTTGAGAACGTGGACACGAAAATGGAACAGATAGTGTGAGCATCATGAATGTCTCTTGGCCTCTAGATACCAGGCAGGAAATCTCCAAGGTTAAACTGAGGGGGTCTCCTCTTCCTTTAAGGAAAAAAAAAAATGCCTCAGACCTGTCAGGAAAAAAGAATGTAGACAGCTCCTAGGGGACAGAGCCTATCCTGACATGCTGCTGCTAAATAGTCATCCTTCTAATGCCTGCGGGCCTCAAGTTCTAATAATATTAGTAATAGTCAATGCATACTAAAGTTTACTGTATATCAGAGACAATTTCAGGCACTGTACAAGTTTCATCTCCCAAAGTTCCATGAGTTAGGTCTTCTGATAACCTGAGACTCAGTTAACAATCTTGCTCAAACTGACAAAGCTACAAAGTGCTGAGATTCGAAGCCTAGTTGTGGAATGCCATGCCCTTAGCCAGTTTGGTCAGTGGTCAGTAGTGACCATCCCCCTGAGGGTCAGACAAATCGCAGACAGTATCTACACAAAGGGTTGAAGGAATGTAGATGAAACAAGAATGGCGATAAGTTAAATGTTGAATCTGGTGATAGATCCATGGGGATTACGAAAAAATTAAACACAAAATTACAGACCTAATATCTGGGCCCCACTAGGTGCCCTCAGAAGTTACCACCCTACCTCTTACAACCCCAAGCCAGAGGTCTGGCTCCATCATTTGGGAGAAGAACAGAAAAGGAAACAGGGATTCAGCCAAAATGGCTACCCACATGACACCCAAACTCGGGAATTTTGGCACAAACAGAGTGGCCACCTGCCGCACAGCAAACCCTAGGATAACAGGTCTCAGAGAATGCCTGCCCTCATTCAAAAAACTGCCTTAGATACAGGTCACAGTAATGCAGTCCATCATTACTAGAGGACACCACCCCCCGAAACCCCAGAGACTCCAGACCCAAGACACTCCACCAGACCCCCTGAGATATTTTGCTAAAGTCAGGGTCACCTCCATCCACCCCTCCTCCCAACCTCGACAAAGCAAGATATACCAAGACCTGACACACTCCTTCTCCCACTACCACTCACCCAGTCACCACTTGGGACATATCCAGCACCATCCCAAAAAACCACAAAGACAAAAACCTTCACATTCACCATCAGTTCTGGGTTCCCACAACCACTCGCACATGCAGGACCAATATACACTGTTCAGGACATACGATGGAGTCAGTATACCCAATGAGCAGCCATTTCACATTGCTTAGCTTCTGTCATGTTTTCCTAACAGTTGAATTTACCCGCTAATCACTAGCCAACGCTGATCACCAGCCAACGACACAATCAGTTTCTCAGAGGTGGCTACTGCATGTTGTTTTACAACACCTCCCAGCTTGTATTTTACTAATTCGCTTTTCTATTCCAAATATTTGAATAAAAAAATCAAGCTAACCTACAATTCCTCCTGACCTTCGCGACACAGACCCTATTACCATGGCAACCAATTTGCCTACCGACCATCACCTGACGTCAGCGCCTGTGTTTACCCGTCCCCTGCGTGATGACGTGCGGCAGGCGACCAGCCAATCACCTTAACGACCTGCCCGCCATCGTCAAAAAGAAGGCTTAAAAGCACGCAACTTGGAGCATTCACTTGCTATTGCTTTGCTCGGCAATGCTTGGGCCTTGTGGCACCCGGATCTATGGACGCTATGATCCCTAGCTTTGGCCACGTCTCCTGTCTTGGGGAGGTGAATCGCTTCGCTGTCTAAAATAAACTACATTTTGCAATCTAACTTCTGTGCAGTTCTTTGCATCTTTTGCGGGTACCAGATCGCAGACAAGCCCCCGGTGGGTCTGACCTAACATTTTAGAGGCCCCGCTGGTACTCCGACCTAACGCACCACTTGCACACAAAGCACACGAGGATATAAGAACCTAGCCACGTCCTCACGCCGGAAACAGAGGATGTCGCTCTGTTGGTCCGGCCGAACGCATCCGCACAGGCCAAATAAGCCACAGGATGCACGCCTGGGGCCGCCAGTCTAATTCAAAGGAGTGTGGCACAGAATAGACCCACCCTTTTCAAAAAAGACAGAGTTCAGATCACTATTGGCCAGCCGGGAAGGGGGGTCCGCGGGGAGCCCAGCCACCCCGAGGTTCCCGGCTGTCCAGGTCTCACCAGATTGCCCCTCCCCAAGCGTGAGCCCCTAGCTGCGCTCCCTCAGCCCAAAACGAAACTTCCCAACCCGCCATCCCGAGCTACCCCAGCGCGCCGCCCGCTGCCCGTACTTCCTACTCGCCACACTCTACCCCGAGTCCTAACCTCGGCCCGGCCTTTCCCGACCTCCTCCTCCAACCGGAAAGGGCATCCTGGGGCCAGAGACCCAGGCAGGCCTCGCCT
This sequence comes from Carlito syrichta, assembly GCF_000164805.1. Lineage (NCBI taxonomy): Eukaryota > Metazoa > Chordata > Mammalia > Primates > Tarsiidae > Carlito > Carlito syrichta. The sequence continues at coordinate 101,003 of NW_007260116.1, forward strand.
ACCGGAGCCCGCGGGACCGGCCCTTCCGCCGTCGGTCGCCGACCCACCCAGAAGCAGTTTCCAGAATCCCGCAGGTTCCGGCTCCCACTGGCCGCCACGAGCTGCTTCTGGGCCGCGCAGAGGTTAAAGTACCCGGACAGCGGCTGCTGCTGCGACAGCCTCCTCGCCCCTCCTAAAATTCCCATGCCACTAATAGGGTCGGCTCCGCAGCGAAGCCTCCGTAGCCTTCACTCATTCTCCACCAGGGCCTCAGCCCCCACAAGCCTCTGCGGCAGCTTTCCCCGTCGCTTCCAGATCCGGGGGCTCCGCGCCGAAGGCACTGCAGGTTGGCGAATCTGGCCGGTGCTGCGCTGGGTGTCGCTGATGCTTTGAGTTCTGATTTTCCGGCTTTTGCGGAGCGCAATTTCCTGGGCTCCGGCTCCGTTTCGTGCTGCCCGCGAGCCCCTGGGATCATCTCCATTGTCCCTGAGGGGGAGACACTGGGCAGAGCCGTCTTTCACACTCGATCCCTTATCCTCAACTCTTGTGCACCCCCTTAGGTGCCCTGTAGTCATTTTCCTGCTGCCGAAGTCCTCATATCAGTGACAGACTCTCATCCTGGAGGGTGGAAGCCTCACATAGGCTGGAGTCTGGCTCTCTGGCCTCTTATCTGAGATTCTGTTGGAGAGCTCAACTAACGGATTCCATCTTCACCATGTCAATTAGAGTTCCGCAAAGCAGGCCTTCTTCACCTCCTGGGGGGAGAGTTTAAGTCGTAACGATAAGTAAAACTTAAGTTGAATTTTTCCTGTAGCCAGAAGGAAGTCAAGCTGCCCTGCCTCCCTTAGAGTGTTTCCATGAGAAATCTATCTGTAAGTGCCCTTTTGACATGATATAATTCTTTTGAAAGGCTGGATAAGCTTTTTGCCAGCTTTTACAAAGTAGGACTCTGTTTCTTTTTTCGAGTTGGAGTCTCACTCTGTCGCCCAGGCTGGACTGAAGCAGCACGGCATGCTCACAGCCACGGCAGTCTCAACTTGCTGGGCTCAGGTAATCCTTCCAGCCTTAGCCTTCCAGGTAGCTGGAACCACAGGCATGTGCCACCACACCGGGCTGATTTTTTGATTTATTGTAGAGACGAGGTCTCGCCATGATGCACAGGCTAGTTTCAAGTCCCTGAATTCAGGCAATCCTCTCTCCTCTGCCTCCCACAGTGCTGAGATTACAGACTTGAGCCACAACACCCCCACAACACAACACTTATTAAGAAATAAGAATCTATTTCTTAAAGGCCTCTTGAGCCAGTTATTTCATGTGTAAACGTTAAGGTCTCCATGGGAATTTAGCTTAGGTACTAGCTCCAAATGGTAACCACATGGTAGTCATCAACAGGAGTCTTATTTTTCTCATTGATAAGGGCAATTAACTAGCACAGATGCCTATCCCAATTACCAGGTGAATTTAGAATGAACAAGGAAAAAATGCACAACAGGCTGGGTGCAGTGGCTCACACCTATAATCCCAGCACTTTGGGAGGCCGAGGTGAGAGGATTGCCTGAGCCCCTGGGTTAGAGACCCGCCTGGGCAACTTAGCAAGACCTCTTCTCTACAATAAATCAAAAATTAGCCAGGCGTGGTGGCATGTGTCTGTAGTTCCAGGTACTTAGAAGGCTGAAGCGGAAGGATTGCCTGAGCCCAGCAGTCGAGGCTGTATTGGCTGTGATCATGCCACTGCACTCCAGCCTGGGCAACAGAGTGGGACTCCAACTCAAAAAAAGAAAGAAAAATTGCACAGCAAAGAATATCAAATCCTCTTCCAGGAGGACAAATTGCCATTAATCTTGAGAACATGTTTATCATGGATTGTATCTACTCAAGTAGATAAATAGATTTTTTTTCTGTCTTTGAAATCTCATTATCAGATTGCCTATGGTGTGCTTTGCTCTCTGGTTTAAGTTATTAAATAATAAACCTGGGCTGTACTCTGTGGCTCATGCCTATTTCAGCACTTTGTGAGGGAGAGACAAGAGGATTTCTTGAGCCCTGGAGTTCGAGACAAACCCGGGCAATGAGAACTTGTAGCTACAAAAAAATCAAATATAGAACGCCAAGGTGAGAGGATTGCCTGAGCCCACAGGATAGAGACCAGTCTGGGCAACTTGGTGAGACCTCATCTCTACAATAGATCAAACAATTAGCCGGGCATGGTGATGCGTGCCTGTAGTTCCAGCTACTTAGAAGGCTGAGGTGGAAGGATCGCCTGAGCCCAGCAGGTGGAGGCCGCAGTGGCCGTGAGTTTGCCACTGCACTTCTGGGCAACAGAGTGAGACTCCAACTCAAAAAAAAAAAATGCTGTTTTCTACATTTGTGTAGAGGATTTTCTGGGTTGGCAGGTTTTATTTTTCTTTTGTCCAACAGCATCCCTCCTTCCACTCTCTTATTTCTCTTTACCTTCCCTATTTCAGCCTTCTGAGACTTCTCTGTTTTCCAATACTTAAGAGACAGATAAAATGACCCCTAAGGCCACTGCGAGCCAGGAGACAGACATAAGTTTCCTGAGTCCTGACAGAATTCACAGAATTCTTCACTTGACTTGGAGGCTGTCATGTGAGTTGTGGGCAGAATCCAGCCCTGGATCTGGGGTCTTTCCTCAACATCTCTCTGTGCTCTATTGTGACAGTTATTCATCATGTGAATCACATACATGAACAATTAAAATAAAAACACAAGGAGAGATGATGTCTATGGGAAATCTCTCTCCCTTCTGTTTAATTTTGCTAAGAACCTAAAATTGCTCCAAAGCTTATAGTCGATTTGTTAAAAAGAAAAGTTAGGAAAACTTTGCAGAGTGTTCGCTTACCCTTGCCCCACCTCCTTCTCTGGATCCCCAGCCAACTTGAAGCCTCCATTCACAGCGTGGGATGCATTAATGACAGACCAACAGTTCACATTTTATTCTACAGTGAAAACTGAAAGTTTTTTCCCTAAGGGTAGTGACAAGACAAGAATGCCCACTTTTGCCACTTCTATTCAACATTGTACTTGAAGGTCTGTCCAGAGAAATTAGAGAAGAAAGAGAAATTAAAGCCTTGCAAATTGAAAAGGAAGAAGTAAAACTATATTCATAAATGATGTTACATATAGTAAACCTTATATTTCTATAAGTAACTATGATCTCAACAACAAAAGATCTAAACGAATGAAACTACATCCTGTGTTTACATATGGGAAGACATAACATTGTTAAGATGGCAATATTCAAAGCAATCTACAAGTTATCCCTGTCAAAATTCCAGTGGCCTTTTTGTAGAAATGAAAAAACCTAATCCTAAAAGTCATGAAATTTCAAGGGATCCCAAATAGCCAACACAGTTTTGAAAAAGAAGAACAAAGTTAAAGGACTCTTCTTAATTTCAAACTTAATGCCAAGTTTTGATTATCAAAACCCTGCGGCACTGATAGATTATTAAACTAATGGATACAATTGAGAGTCAAGAAATCAACCCATACACAATGGTCAGTTGATTTTCAGCAAGAGTGCCAAGACCACCTAATGGGGAAAGAATAGTCTTTTCAACAAATTATGATGGCAACTTGATAACCACATGCAAAAGAGTGAAGTTGAACTTCTATCTTCCACTTTATACAAAAAGTGTTTACAATACATAAAGACATAAATATAAACACTAAAACTCAGAAAAAAAACAAAGGAGTATATATTCATGACCTTGCATCTGGAAACAGTTTCTTAGATCTGACATCAACAGCACAAGCAACAAAAGAAAAAAGTAAATAGGAATTTATCAAAACTTAAAATATTGGGCCCCAAAGGATACTACCAAAAGAAAGAGGCAACCCATAGAATGAAAGATAGTATTTTCAAGTCCTGTAGCTGATAAGGATCTAGTGTTCAGAGGACATAAAGAAGTCTTATGATTCAATAATGAATTTTACAATAGCAAACAAGCCAGGTGTGGTGGCTCATGCCTGTAATCCCAGCACTTTGGGAGGCAGAGATGAGAGGATTGCCTGAGCCCAAGGGTTCGAGACCAGCCCAGGCAACTTGGTGAGACTTCATCTCTACAATAAATTAAAAAAAAAAAAAAAAAGTCATGCATGGTAGTGTACACCTGTAGTTACAGCTACTTGGAAGGCTGAGGCGGAAGGATCCCCGGAGCCAGCTGGTCAAGATTGCGGTGATCGTTAGCGTGCCACTGCCCTCCAGCCTTGGTGACAGAGTGAGACTCCGATGCAAAAAATAAAATAAAATAAAAACAGGGGGACCCTCAGTGTCAGTGAAGGTCTTTTTCTCCACCCTGAGCTGTGCACATGAATACCATGTTCCAGTGTAGCAGATGAGCTGTGTCTTCCTAGCAGGAATGAGCTCTAGAAATAAAGTGGTAGGTGGAATTCAAAACACCCAAAGAGGGTGGAGTGGGGATGGGGGTACTTCCTGTGGCACAAGTGGCCAAAAATCTGAAAGCTGTTTAGTTGTCTTTTGGGGCCATCTTGCCCTGGGTTCTGCTATACACACACTGGGTTTGACCACACTGAATTATTCCCAAAGTGTTGGGGATGAGCAATCACACACCACAGCTTGGGCTTACTGCTGCTCTGTGGAATAGAAGATGAACCCTAGAGCCCAATGGGATGGACAGAACACAGCAGAGGCCGGAGATGAGACAGCTGACAAGGTGAGGGTCACCCCTCTACTACCATGTGGCCATGTCTCCGTGAGGCAGTGAAATAAGGATTTTTGTAGCAGGAGCATTGTGGACCAGGAGTAAAGTGCTCGGCCATGCCCTGGTAAAAGAGGGGCCCAGAGCACTGCAGGCTCAGGCTAGGAGCAAAGTAACAGCAGGAACTCCCAAAATCCCTCTCTTAACTATTCAGGCTTTCGGGGTGTTCTGGTTATGGTCACATCGTCTCACTCAGTCCCTAAAGGGGTCTTGTAGGAGTCTAGCAGATTTACCTCCACATGGCAGATGAAAAAAAAGGCATGGGAAGCTTCGGTAACTTGTTCATAGTAGTGAGAGACTGAAGAGGGATTTATCGCCTGTCTGATTCAGTTGACACCTAGAAATAGATTTAATTTTGCTCCTTTAACATATGTGCTTTGAGGAGTTCTGCAGTTCTTGACTGTTCTTACCTTGCATGGGCAGAGGTAACAGAGCTAAGTCTTGGTTCCCTACTTTCTTTCCCTGACTCTGTCTCCTAGGCTGGTGGGGGGGAAAAGTAACAGCAGGAACCCCCAAAAGCCCTCTCTTAACTGTTCAGGGTTTCGGGGTGTTCTGGTTATGGTCACCACACATAGTCACCCACACAGTTTTGCACGTGGGCTGTGCAGGCCGTGCTGCTCGTGTCTGTATAGCTAATATCTGGCAATAATCGTCACCTGCCCTTGGAGTAACAAGTGCACCTTCAGTTCCCAGGGGAGAAGGCAGTAGACTCCTAGTAGTCCTTAGAGGCTAGGAGGACAGATAGGTTATTGAAGCCTTGCCTTTTGGTCCAGAGATACACCATGTTCAATAGGTGAGCTAACAAGTCGGTGGGGGAGTAGTACCCGAGCCTGTCCTGCCCTCTTCTCAGCTCCTGTCTCCTCTTGGTCAGGTGGACATCCTCGTCCCTGCCCTCACCTCCCTGTGCCCTGCATCCCTGCCAGTCTAGCTCACCCAGTTCCTGGCCGAGCCTAGAGTGGAGGATGGGTGGCTCTTGCCCTTTATTCTAGGAATGGTAACTGTAGGTCTGGAGCTCTGGCAGCAGAGCCTGAGGTGGAACTGGGGGAGGTGGTGCGCTCAGAAGAAGGAGTAAGAAGGAGGACAGGGCAGGGCAAGGGGATGAGCAAAGACCGTGCTACAGTCTAGCTTTTGGCTGATCCTACAGGGAGCTCTGGAATGTGAATGACACTAAATGTTGTCCCACCTTTTGACAGAGACCAGGCTGTCATACCTTCATGTCAGTCTGTTGGTGTCTTCAGGCTGCCTCAGGCATGATGGTGGGGTTACCTCAGGATTTGGGGGCTTCTGCTCATTTAAGAAAAGTTCTTCTTCATGGAAGGAGCCAGCTATGAGCCTTCAGCCCAGGGGGTTGTTTAAACTTTCTCTGAAAGGGAGTCTGGGCAGGACACCAATCATGTCCACTGCAGAATCTAACTCTGAACAACGAGGAACTGAGATCCAAAAAGGAGACACCTTTCCAAAAGCACTTGAAGATGTAATGGTTGACCCAAGATAAAATCACATATTCTAACTTTCAGGCCACTGCTCAGTTAATCTCTTGTCATTACTTGCCCAGGGGACACAAGGACTCTGTGTTGTTTTCATTTTCTCCACCTAAAACATGGGGGTGACAACACCACCTACTAGGCTACTGTGAGGAATAAAGAGGCCGATGGGAGTGCTCCGGGGAGGAACCTAGTGCAGAGCATTGCACTACATGCATGCAACATGGGGAATCATTTTCACACATCACTGTGGTTTTCTTGTTCATATTCCCTTGGTCAGGCGGCAGTGGCACTTTGGGAGGCTGAGGCAAGAGGGCCTGAACCCAGGGGTTCGAGACCAGCCTAAGCAACTTGGCGAGACCTTGTCTCTACAATAAATCAAAAAATTAGCTGGGCGTGGTAGCGTACACCTATAGTTCCAGCTACTTGGAAGACTGAGGCAGAAGGATCACCTGAGCCCAGTGGGCCGAGGATGTGGTGGCCATGAGCATGCTACTGCACTCTAGCCTGGGCGACAAGGGTGAGACTCCAATTCAAAAAAAAAAAGGAGAGAGAACTCCCTCTTTCCTCGGTGTGTATTTATCTCAGGAGCCGTTGGAGTTGATATGAAAGGTATGCAAAGAAAAAAGCAAAATATTCTGTGTTCAGCCTCTGACTCCCCACATTGGATTTTGAATTCCATAGCAATTATTGTGAAAGACAGAATTTGTTACGGGAGAGAAGAATTCTGTAGCTTCCTAGATTGCCCCTACACGCACCAAGGCTAAGACTAGCAAAAAGACAGCATAAAGTCATCATACCCTGAAGACAGTGGTCCCTGTTTCATTCACTGGTGAATCCCCAGAGCCTAGGGTGCTAATTATCTTTTGTGGAAAAAAAAAGTGGTATATGCCACAGTGCAGACAGACAGGAATGAGAGAAGTGATAAGCGTATCTGGAGGGAATTTTCCTCCAGAAATGAAGATGCTGTAAAAAACCTTTCTCCTTTGGAAAAAGAGAACTCTAAATGGCAGGGCAAAGGACTCCTGAGGGTCCTCACTCATCAGGGGAGACACTTGGAGCACCCCCCAGCAAAGAGCTTGCTCCTCATTGCCCTGGGTAAGGTTGCCCAGTGGCTGCACTGTCAGCCCACACTGTACCCCACATGGACAGGGCTCCTGCAATGGGATAGCCTTAGTGGAGAGAGGGGTTAGGTGCAGCAGTCCTACAGCAGGAAACCAGGGAATGCAGCTGAGTGTCCCCTCACTGCCCTTATTCTCTGGGGCTAGGAAGAAGGTACTGCAGGAACCAGTTAGGTCCAAGACCAAGGTTGTGTGACAAAGAGAAAAGGTTAAAAGCTTGAGCTGAACTGTCCTGTGTGTATTTCAGAGGCTACCAACATGGTAGTTCCTTTGTCACCTCTGCTCACCAAGGTTGCTTGGTGACAGGCACTTCTCCTCTGATCCTCTAAGGAAGGGCGTGGGCAGGGTCAGAGGCTGGATTTGTTCTTGACACTCATATGAGATTTGTCCTGGGGCAAGTTGTTAATCCTGTTTGTGTCACAAAATTCGTTGGCAACTTGGTGAGGTCAATAGACCCTTTCCTGAAAAACTGTGCAAGAATATGAGGTCCAATTAGGCTAGCATCAATTGGGTAAATTGAGGAAGTAAATTTCAGGGTGAGATTTTACAAATGTTACAAGGAAACTTACTGATAACCACAAAGAACTGTAAAGGCTGGTTAGCCAGCTGCAAAACCTTTGCAGTAAACAAAAAGTAGTTAATCATTTCTTGCAGTTAACTATTTCTGTTAACTAACTTAAAGATACAAAACACCACAATCAGTCAGTCACTGCAGACTCCTCCCAAAGACAATTCCAGTCCACTAAACCCTCACACCTCTTTTATAAAAATACCCCTTAAGACCCTGCTTCTTTGCAAACAGCAGACACTTTCTGCTGTCTCTGCCTGTTGTGCCTCTCATAACATATTTCACTTTAATAAATCTACCTTTCTTGGTTTTTAACTGTTTTGATAAATTCTTCTTACCAACCCATGACTCAGGCCATACCTAGTCTGCCACCACACTTGGCATTTTGGTGGCCCACACAGGGATCCCTTCTAAGAGGACCTTATCCCCACTCTCTTTCCTCTTCCAACTCAAGACTCTTGCTTAAGTTAACTGCATCCAAAACCAGAGACATCAGTAGGTTTTTGGCCGGGGTGACTCCCCAGTGGATCAGAATGTTCTGAAGGGAAGGCATCATACCACCATTGCTCAGTTGGGTGAGACAAGAGTTTACTTTCCTTTATAAGTCTTCCAGCAGAGTACTTCTAGTAACTCTCTGGTAACTGATGGTTTCTGGCCAGGGAACTCCTTGGTGTAGTCTGAAGACCAGAGGGTGAACGGATTTGACTGCTTTGCCTGGAAGGGAGGAAGGCTCTCGCCTATCTCTCTTGGTCAGAGGTCCTTAATTCCAATGTGTGGCACAACTGGCAGCTGCAAACTCATCTAGAGCAAACCCACACGTGTTTAGGGAGACTCAGACCTCGCTCTCTCTTTCCCCAAATATTCTTTGAGGACAGCTGGGCTTCCTGCTCTGAACCCCATTGAACTTAGTAAGCCCAGCCAGTGCCAGATTGGTGAGTCTCTTCTCAACCCTCTTTCCATGACCTGGTCTGATCACCCAGGGTCACTAGCTTTAGGTCCAGACTTAAGCATCTTGGTCTATGGCCAGGATTCCCCTCTATCAGGTGGGATACCCCTATGAAGAGTAAACTCATGTTGCTCCAGACATCAGAGAGATCTCTTCCAATAACACCCCTTTGGAAAGTTCATCTCTAAGTAAAGTGAACCTCTCTCCCTCAGGAAGACACCCCAAGATAAACTGTGGTTTGGGTTCTTTTTTTTTTCCTTTCTGAATCAGAGTCTCACTCTGTCACCCAGGCTGGAATGCAGTGGTATGCTCACGGCCATGGCAGCCTCGACCTGCTGGCTAGGTGAGCCTTCAGTCTCAACTTTCCAAGTAGCTGAAACTACAGGTGCATGCCACCACATCCAGCTAATTTTTCTGATTTATTGTAGAGACAAGGTCTTGCCAAATTGCCCAGGCTGGTCACTAACTCTTTTCAACATTCTAATTAATTCCTTCTTTAATATACCACAGGCCCATCTCTCGAAGAAACTAACCACTAAGCCCAGTGTCCCTTCTCCATATCAGCACACCATTGTTCCATTGTTTGTAATGTGATACTTGTTAAAAAAAAAAAATCTGATAACTTTACCACCACTAACTTCTACTGACAGAGAAAGTCTTATAAACTGGGTATAGTCTGTGGGATGTGGGCCTGGAAACTTGCCACTCCTGGCTAACTACCCACACCTCCTAACTTCTCCAAAAGCCTAGTGACAACCTTTTGCATTCTCCAGCACCTCTCAAATTTTGGTTCAGTGATCTGTGTGTCTGGGGGGATGGGGTGGGGGGGGGTGTGGTTCCTAGCAAATCTGCCTGCTCACAATTGAAAATGAATGAAAACCAACCATTTAAATAAACTTAATGCTCTTATATTTTAAAAATGCCTTAAATACAAAAATAACCCATCTTTCCAAACAGTTTGTTCTCATCAACAGATAATAAAAGGTTTTAATTTACTTTTTAGTAAACTACAGGAAAAGGGGGGAAAAGAAATGGATTCAGTTGGACCCCTGCTGTCTTTGTTGGTTTTTGTTGCTTAAGGAAATAAATCTCTTGGAGAAGTACTATGGAAGGGGGCTTAAAAAGACATCTATAATGTCAAAAATTAGACTAAGCATGAACTCAGCCCTTGCACAGTTAAGCATGTACTCAGCCTTTGCACAGTTAAAAGTTCTCTTCTGGAAACTGACAACAGCACCTGCTGGCTAGGTTAAACTGTTTAACAGCTTTTTTTCACTTCTGTGAACCCCGCTAGCATTGCTTGAAAAGTACCTAGGCTTCTAGGATGTTGCAGTTTGACCCACTTGGAAAGTCCCAATGTGGTTTTGCCCCATTTAAGCAAGACCCTACAGCAAATGGGGGCCCTTGCTGTGGGACTTGCATGTCCAGCAGGCAAGTGGTCGCCTGCCGGCTCTTGGATAATAAACCTCTCCTTTTTATAACTTGTACTTTTGGTGTCAATGTCTGTGAATTAAGCGCTCAGTCCCTATTTCATTTGGGAGCTCGTCTGGGATATCCGAGAGCTTCATCCCCAGCCCCAATCACCAGCTGACCTTGTGGGTCTGCATACCCATGAACCTCAGTATTTGTCTGTGAACTCGCAAACGACTGACTGACACCTCTGGCAGATGCACAACATCCCCAGAGCCCTCTGAGAGGTGAGTCAAGTTCCTGTTCTGTTTGTGTGCACTTCTGGTTGGACCCACAGGAAAGCTGGATGCAGTACTAATTCCTGGGTCTGAGGTCCCAGTGAGATATCACTGGGCCCTCTGGTATTGCCCTTGGGTAGTTAGGTCTGTCTGTTCAGTTTGTGTTATTGTCTTTATTTGTTCAGTGTTAGTCACTGTTGTGTCTGTCATTGCTACCAATATTATGGGGCAGCAGTGCTCTAAGCCTGACAACCATCTGCAACTGGTTTTATGCCACTTCAAGGATTTCCAAGGAGCGGCACGGCAGTCGGGTTATCAGGTAAACCAAGGAATCCTAACCACCTTCTGTTCCCTCGAATGGCCCACATTTCCTAATTGCGGCTGGCCACCAGAGGGGACCTTCAGCTCTGCCATAGTGGGGAAGGTCCAACAGTTCATCTATCGACACCACCCGGACCAGATCCTGTACATCACTGCCTGGTACCTCCTGGTAATGCAGCAGCCATCATGGATGAAGAAAGCCAAAAAGAAAGCTAATTCTTCTTGTGTTTTAGCCCTACAGGAAACTCTAAAAGCCAAACCTTCGGTCCTCCAGAGCCCACTGGAGGATGATGAAATTCCCTCACCCCATTCTACATCTGAGCAGGAACAGTGGGCCCACAAGGTTCTCAGCCCATTACTCTCCAGGAGTGGGTTCTCGTATCAGCCCCTCCACCCCCCTCTTCCCCATGTGTCACCCGAGGGCCCACCACCCCTGATAAACCGACTAGCCCTGACTCATCTTCAGGGAACTCAGAACCACAAACTTCCACAGTCCCCCCCCGAGACAAGCCCCGGGACTAGACACAGGAGGTTTGGGAGGCCAGCCCTTTATGGTTTTTATCCCTTTCTCTACTAGTGATCTTTACATTTGGAAGCACCAAAATCCGGCATTCTCTAAAAAACCTCAGAGCCTCATAGGCCTTTTAGAGACTATTTTCTTCACCCACCAGCCCACTTGGGATGACTGCCAATAGCTCCTTCAAGCCCTTTTTACTGTAGAGGAAAGAGAACAATTCCGTCAGGAGGCAAGGAAATTGGTCCTGGGACCGGACAGCAGACTAGCAGAGCAGGACCATGTGGACCATGTCTTCCCAGCTGAGAGGCCTAATTGGAACCTGAACACCAATCACGGTAGGGAGTGTCTCACCACCTATCACCAGACTCTAATTAGGGGTCTCTGGGCCACCACCAGGCGGCCCACAAATGTGTCTAAGGTAAGTGAGGTAACTCAGAGCCCACAGGAATCTCCCATGGCTTTTCTGGAACACCTTATGGAGGCCTATCGGATGTATACTCACACAGACCCAGAGGCTCCAGAAAACTGGAGGGCTTTAGTTATAGCCTTTGTCTTCCAGTGGGCCCCTGATATAAGAAAAAAGTTGCAGAAAATTGAAGGATTTGAAGGAAAAAGTTTATCAGAATTAACCGAGGTAGCCCAGAAGGTCTTTAATAGCAGGGACTCACTTGAAAACCAACAAGCCAAAAAGATGGCCAAAGCAGTACCAGCAGTTTACAGGAGTTAAGCCCAAGCAGCCAACAGGGAAAAGAGGAACTGGCACCGGGTGAAAAACTCCACTAGCAAACAATCAATGCATCTACGGTAAAAAAAATTGGTCACTGGGTAAAAGACTGCCCAGACAGGCCACCCCAACCATAAGAGTGCCCTCCGGGGGTGTGCCCACCGAAATCTGCTCCTGTGCTTCAATTACAAACTGACTGATAGAGCCAGGGCTCTGTCAATTCCCCCCCAGAACCCAGTGTGAAACTTATGGTGGGGGGAAGCCCCGTCCACTTCTTAGTGGACACAGGAGCTGAGTATTCAGTTCTCCAAAAGTACAATGGCCTGCTTCAGAATAAGCATTCCTTGGTCCAGGGGGCAACCGGGACTCAATTATGCCCCTGGGCCACTGAAAGAACAATAAATTTGGGAAAAGGGAAAGTAACTCATTCATTCCTAGTAAGGCCAGATTGCCCATACCCGCTCCTGGGATGTGACCTCTTACACAAGCCTAAGGCCAACATAGGTTTTGAGGAATCCACGGCAGCAGTAAACCTAAACCCACCAGGGGCATCAAAAATTATTGTTACTGTTCCCCTAAGTCAGGAATAGGTGTTAACAGAAGGTGGGGCCCCTCTTGACTCTTCAAGCGCCATACTGCTGGCTCAGTCATACTGTTGGCTCAGCTGTAGACTGCGTTTCCCCAAATCTGGGTCAAATTAAACTCCCCTGGGCTGGCATCCCATCAACCGACAGTCATTGTACAGCTCAATAGTCAGGCAATGCCCATTAGGGTAAAACAGTACCCTATATCCCCAGAGCCCTGAAAAGGCATAGCAATCCACATCCAGCGTCTCTGGGAAGCTGAAATCCTAGTGCCGTGCCACTCATTCTGGAACGCCCTGCTTCTTCCTGTCAAAAAGGCAGGCATGGGAGACTACCGCCCTGTCCAGGACCTCAGGGAAGTCAACAGGTAAGTGGAGGATATCCATCCCACAGTCCCCAACCCGTACACCCTCCTCAGCGGGTTAACTCCAGAGAGGCAGGTATACACTGTCCTGGACCTTAAGGATGCCTTCTTCAGCATCCCATTGGCTAAGCAGAGCCAACAATTGTTTGCCTTTGAATGGACAGATCCTGAAAAAGGGGAAAATAGTTAACCTGGACACGACCCCCACAAGGATTTAAAAACTCTCTCACGCTGATCGATGAAGCTCTCCACCAAGACCTCCAAGCTTTCCAGCAACAGCACCCTGAAGTGACTCTGCTACAGTATGTAGATGATCTGTTAATCACAGCTACATCAGAAGGTGAGTGCCTGCGTGCCACTAGGCACCTGCTTAAAGAACTTCAGACTCTGAGGTATCAGGTGTCAGCAAAAAAGCCTCAGCTCTGTGTAACTGTAGACACAAACCTTGAGTATAACCTCGAAGGAGGCAAAAAATCCCTGACTGCCCAGCGCATTCAGGCTACAGCAGGTATCCTGGCCCCAGGAAGCAAAAGGCAGGTCTGGGAATTCTTGGGAGCTGTAGGATACTGCCAACTATGGATCCCTAAGTTTGCTGAACTTGCAAAACCCCTCTATGAAATAACCAAGAGACCAGAGGCTAAGTTTAAATGGACACTGGAAGGGGACAAAGCTTTCCAAGCCCTTAAAAACATCCTGGTCTCAGTTCTGGCCCTGGCCTTGCTGGATATTGAAAAACCATTCCATCTTTATGTGGAGAAAGATGAGGTGTTGCCTGGGGGGTCCTAACCCAAAAGCTCGGCCCATGGAACAGGCCGGTAGCCTCCCTGTCAAAAAACTGGACCCAGTAGCCTCGAGATGGCTGCCCTGCCTGCGGGTTATAGCAGCCATTGCCATGTTAGTAAAGGACTCAGACAAACTAACATTGGGGCAGAATCCGACTGTCACGGCCATGCATGCAGTAGAGTCTTTACTCCGAGGGGCCCCTAACAAATGGATGTCAAACACCCGAATAACCCATTATCAAGCGCTGCTTTTAAATCAACCCCGCATCAAGTTCCAGCATACCTCCAGCTTAAACCCCGCAACTTTGCTACCGGAAGAAAGTCCCACGGGGCCGCTGCATTGTTGTTATTAAACAACTGAGTTCCAGAAGCTGCGCTGGGACCTAACCGATGTCCCGAGAACAAACCCCAATCTAACACTTTTCTCAGTTGGCAGCAGTTTCATCCAGAATGGGGTAAGGTATGCAGGGGCAGCGGTGGTCACTCTACAGTGAACTATTTGGGCTGAGCCTCTTCTGCAGGGAACATCAGCCCAAAAAGCAGAACTGACTGTCCTAACTGGGGCCCTAAAAGCAGGTGAAAGAAAAGTTGTCAACATCTACATTGACAGCAGGTACACTTTTGCAACTGCACATTCATGGGACAATTTACAGGGAGCAGGGATTGCTCACCACAGCGGGGAAAACTATAAAATATAAAGCGGAGGTCTTAGACCTCCTGGCAGCAATATGGGCCCCCAAACAAGTCGCCATCATCATTGCCCAGGCCACCAAAAAGGAAACTCAAAAGAGGCAATAGGAAATAGAAAAGCAGATCAAGCAGCCAGAGAAGCTACTTACTGCAAAACCACCTGCCTGTTGGCACAGCATCCTCCAGTTCTATGTAAGCCACCAAAGTATACAGAAGAGGACCTCCTCGCTGCACAAAAATTGCAGACAACCTCAAACCCAGACAGATGCCTCAACTTCAGGATGGCAGAACCTTCCTCCCTCAAGTCCTGGGACAACAAATCCTAAGGCAGCTCCACAAGGGTACTCATTTGGGAAGGACAAAACTAACCAAACTTGTGAGAAAAAAATTCTATCTCCCTCATCTGGACCAGCTCGCCCAGGAGCTCATTCAAAGCTGAGTGTCATGCCAGACTAACAATGCTAAGGTCAGTGTATCCACCCAAGGGGTCCGAGATAGGGGACTAACCCCCAGGAGACATTGGAAAATATACTTTACAGAAGCCAAACCTGGGCAATATGAATATACATATTCTTGTTAGACACCTTCTCGGGATGGGTCGAGGCATTTCCTACAAAAACTGAAACTGCTTCTGTAACAGTAAATAAACTCTTAAATGACATCATACCAAGATATGGTCTACCTATCTCAATAGGCTCAGATAATGGTCCAGCATTTATTTCTAAACTTACTGAAGGTATTGCAAAAACCTTGGGGATAAATTGGAACTTACATTGTGCTTATCATCCCCAGAGTTCAGGACAGGTAGAAAGAATGAATCGGACGCTTAAAGAGACCTTGACCAAATTAACCCTGGAAACTGGCGAAGGTTGTGTAACATTCCTTCCCTATGCCCTCTTAAGGGCCAAGTGTACCCCCTCCATCAAGTGTCTAACCCCCTTCGAAATTCTGTTTGGACGGCCCCCGCCATTACTTCCAAAAATTGAACTGGAAA
>NW_007260116.1:117086-132796 GCF_000164805.1 Carlito syrichta
GGGACCAAGCGCTTAATTCACAGACACTGACACCAAAAGTACAAGTTATAAAAAGGAGAGGTTTATTAGCCAAGAGCCAGCAGGCGATCACTTGCCTGCTAGACATGCAAGTCCCACAGCAAGGGCCCCCATTTGCTGTAGGGTCTTGCTTAAATGGGGCAAAATCACATTGGGACTTTCCAAGTGGGCTAAACTGCAACACCCTGGAGGCCTAGATACTTTTCAAGGAATGCTAGCGGGGTTTACAGAAGCGAAAAAAAAGCTGTTAAACAGTTTAACCTAGCCAGCAGGTGCTGTTGCCAGTTTCCAGGAAGGGAACTTTTAACTGTGCAAAGGCTGAGGATTAGGGTTAGGGTTAGGGTTAGGGTTACTGGGGATGACTCAAGTGATCTGTTTTGGAGCCAAATGCTTCTGTGGGTTTGTCAAATGATGCTATAACTCACTGGCACTGTTCATCAAGAATAGTGTGGCGTCAGGCAGTGAACTGTGTAGTTTTGAGATTACTGACTGGATCTAAAACAAAAAACAAACAAAAAAGAAAAGTATGGGGGGGTGCGGGGTTGGCAGTAGCAAGATTCTGCTGGGGAAGGGAGGGACATACTGTTGCAGGAAAACAGAGGCCATGACACTGAGGCTATCTTAGGAAGTAGCAGTTTATTAGTGCCGGCCTGACTCAGCAGGCTAATGCTCCAAGGCTGAGCAACCAGGAGAAAGAGGAGAGGGGTTTTATACATTAGTTTAGATAAGGGAGGGGATCAGGTTGTATGGCTATACATTTTTCTTTGTAATTTACAAGGTGGTATTTAGCAAAACCAGATTTTCAAAGAACAAATTGTCTCCAGGGTATACGTAACAAGCGGGGGTTGTAAAGGATAACTTCACAAAGAGAGGATGTGTGGGTAAGGTTGTGAATTGGTTACTATCTTGTACTTCCAGGAAAGTGCCTTGTGGCTATTTGGTTTTCTCAAGCCTCATGTCTATCAGGTTTGGAGCCTGCAAGTTGATCTTTAAAAGGAATAATTTTAACTGTTTTTAGCCCCTCTCTGCCACAATACCTTATCAAGGGTACCTGCATAATGAACATTTGTATACTTAACCCTGAATTGTACTCTGAAAGGTAGTACCTATGGAAACCTAAAAGAAACAGCTTATTCTTAGTTTAGTCTTTTTGTCTCAGCATAGCCATTAGAAAGCTTTCAGACATTCTACTTAAGGCTAAGAGGCAGCCTATCCCACTCCCTCTGCAAATCTCCCTCAGATATAAGACCAGGACAGCCCAACCTTTCAATTCATGGTTTAGCATAAAAATCTCTAGTAAACTTTTAGGTTCCTTGTCAAGGAGGAGGGTCAAAGATCACCCTTGGCTGGCCAAAGCCATAAAGGTGATAATATGACCACCTTTGGTCAAGGAGTTTGTGAATTGCAAATGTCTAACAAGTCTCTTGCAGGAAAAAACCCCTCGGAGCCCAAACCCCAAGTTAACCTAATCAGCCCTTTGTGACCTATGTGACACAGACAGACCACACCATGGCAGCAATCATGAGACTAACCCACCTATCTGCATGAGGTCCATCACCTGACGCCAGTATCTGCGCTTACCTGCCCCTTCGTGATGACATGAAGCAGACCACCACCCGATCACCTTACTGATCTTCTCCCATCAAGGGGAATGGTTAAAAGGACTCAACCACAAGTAGCCATTTGCCATATTGCCTTGCTTGACTCTGGTGTGGCCATGTGCTTAAACTATGGCTGTAGTCATGCTTCCTGGCTTTGGCCCCCTCCCCCAACTTGGAGAGGTGAATCTTCTCTCTCCCTTCTCTTTCTCTACTTTACTTTTAAATAAACTATATTTTAAAATCTAACTTCTGTGTAGTTCTTTACAACTTTCATGTGGCATCTGATCGCACCCCAGATGGCCACATGTGGGAAGTGATTTTCTTTTTTTTTTTTTTTGAGTAGGAGTCAATGTGGCCCAGGCTGGAATGCAGTGGCAGGCTCACAGCCAACTCAGCGTCATCCTGCTGGGTTCCTGTGATCCTTCCGCCTCAGCCTTCCAAGTAGCTGGAACTACAGGTGATCTCTTTTTAAATAAATCTTTTCTTTCTTCATCTCTTTGTGTTACAAATCTTTGTGTTATGTTACTCGGATCTCTGGTTACTAGCAGTGCTGTGCCCCCTCCAGACCCTCCATACCTAACATACTCATCCTTAAGATAAAAATTTTTTTTTAAAAAGAAAAAAAAGTATATCTTACTTGAAAGTGAGACAATCTCCAAATACATACCACCTGTTTTCCAATCCTCTTCCAAGTTCTCTCTCAGTGAAAGTTTGGTTAGGAAGACTAGTTCTCATAAAACAGCATTGTGAAATGTTTTGGTAAAGGCAGAGCCCATGAAGGATATGATGGTTTTGGATTTCTCACCATCTGACCTATTGTGGAAGTGCCACCTAAAAAATTACCCAATAATTAAGTTCAGGTACCCAGAAACCTCACTGATTTTTTTTTTTTTTTAAAGATGTGGGGTACAATTCAGAATTAGGTATACAAGTGATCATTGTACAGGTAAGGTTGGGCCTCCCTTTGTTCCCCACTTTACCTGATTTGAGGTCAGGTTCCCATACTAATGCTGTATTCCCCCCTCCCACCATTCCCCTGGCAGTTTCCCATTACTGCCAATCCCTTTCTTACAGTATGATAGTAAACATTCAGGGTTCACCTATGAGTGAGAACATGTGGTACACAGTTATTTGTTTATATGATAGATTGCTGAGTATTATAGACTAAATCTATCCAAGTTGCTGTGCAGTCTGTTTGTCCTTCTTTTGGCTAATATACCACTGTGTATATGAACCACATTTTAAAAATCTAGTCCAGTTTCAGTGGGCAGCATGGTTGGTTCCATGTTTTTGCTATTGTGAAGAGTGCTGCAAGAAACATGAATATGCAGTTATCTTTTTTTGTAGAATGTTCTGAGTTCCTCCAGGTATATTCCCAGTAAGGGGTCACATGGAAGGTCAATTTCTATAACTGATTTCTTACAAGGAAATAAAACCAAAGGAAACTGGGTGGTTCCCAAAGAAAAAAGTGCACTCTAACCATTTCCTGGGTTAATTGTAGCTAGGTTTTGAACTCATACCAAAGAGTCATTAAGGATGTAAACAGCAATATTAAAAAGAGGTCTTATAGGTTACACAGTTAAAGTAGCCAAAAGTCAGAGGACAGCAGGTAGGTAAAATAATAGAAAACAGAGGATGGTTTATGTCTCTTCAGTTTAATGAATATATGAATACAAAATCAACTCCTGGAGTTTCACTGCTGTGTTGTTACCTGATAGGGTCCCTCCTGTTAGGGTTCTGAAATAGTTCTTTATTGAAGACAAAAACTCTGGAGGCGTTTTTTTGGTTTGTTTGTTTGGGAACAACAAAAAGTGGAGATAGCAGAGACAAAATATTTGTGGGTAACTTATTACTGAAAATTTTCAAAAGTGAACCATTTCATAACAACAATGATACTGACAGGAAATTTTGGATAGTTCTGTAGCATGCAAAACATAGTAAAGGCATCTTAAAAGTTTTGGGCAGCTGAGCATGGTGGCTTAAGTCAGTAATCCCAGATCTTTGGGAGACGGAGGTGAGAGGATTGCCTTAACCCTTGGGTTTGAGACCAGGCTCGGCAATGTGGTGAGACCTTGTCTCTACAATAAAAATATTAGCCAGGCATGGTAGCGCATGCCTGTAGTTCCAGCTACTTGGAAGGCTGAGGCAGAAGGATCGCCGGAGCCCAGCAGGCCAAGGCTGCAGTGGCCGTGAGCATGCCACTGCACTCCAGTCTGGGGGACAGAGTGAGACTCTGACTCAAAAATAAAAATAAAAGGGGGCAAAATATCTATAATACCTAAGCATGTTTTCATATGAAATGAATTTTATATCTGATTTATTGATGGATAAGCATTTTTTTAGAGAAATAAATTGTGAGGTAAAACATATAATTATCCAGACTTAATATATATAACATACCAAGAATATCACAAATATATATTAAAAAAATGTCAAGAACATACGAAGACTATCAAGTAAAGAAATTCAGTATGTCTGGAGTAGGTCATAAGCATCTATATTTTAACAAAACTTCAAATTAAGTCTGATGTGCATCTCCAATTGAAAAGCACTGGCCTAGAAGGTATGAGATTCACATTACAGAAAAAAGATTATGTCCAAGCCGGGCTCAGTGGCCACCACAACCACGATCTACAGGGCTCAGAAAATTCTTCAGTCTCAGCCTTCCAAGTAGCTGGAACTACAGGCACGTGCCACCATGCCCAGCTAGTTTTTTGATTTATTATAGAGATGGTCTTATCAAATTGCCCAGGCTGGTCTCAAACCCCTGGCCTCAGGCAATCCTCTCACCTCCCCCTCTCAAAGTGCTGGGATTACAGGCAAGAGCCATGGCACCTCAGCCTTCCAAGTAGTTGGAACTACAGGCATGCACCACCACGCCTGGCTAATTTTTTGATTAGTTGTAGAGATGAGGTCTCGCCAAGTTGCCCAGGCTAGTATTGAACCTGTGGGCTCAGGCAATCTTCTCACCTCAGCCTCCCAAAGTGCTGGGATTACTGGCATGAGCCACTGCACTCAGCCAGGAACTGTTTTAGTAAAATTTAAAATCTTTGTGTCTTAGGCCAGTTACAAAAAAAAAAATGGCAGGGCTCAGTGGCTCATGCCTATAATCCCAGCACTTTGGGAGGCTGAGGTGAGAGGACTGCCAACAATACCATAAGAAAATATCATTATAATGAGGGGAACAAAACTTAGAAAGACTAAATTTGAGATTTGACTTCTGGTTATAGCCTTGCCCACAGTCCCTGCGGACATTAAGGCTTCTCCCCTAGGTGTGTCCTCTGGTGGGTAAGTACTTCTGATTTTAACCTAAAGCCTCACCCACAGACCCAGCAGACAAAAGCCTTCTTCCCTAAGTGTGATGTCTGGTGTTTGAGGAGATTTGACTTCTGGCTAAAGCCTTGTCCATACTCATTCCAAACATAGGGCTTTCACCTTGAGTACATCCTCTGATGTCTCATGGGATTTGAATTCTGGTTGAAGCCTCACCCACACTCACTGCAAAAATAAGGCTTCTTCCCTGAATGTGTTTTCTGGTGGATAATAAAGTGTGATTTCCTGCTAAAGCCTAGTCGCTGCAGACAAAAGGCTTCTCCCCTGAATGTAATCTCTGGTGTTTGATGAGATGTGAATTATAGCTAAAGCCTTGCCCACATTCCCTGCAGACATAAGGTTTCTCCTCTGAGTATGATCTCTGGTATCTGATAAGTTGTGAGTTCTGGCCAAAGCCTTGCCCACAGTCACTACAGATAAAAAGCTTCTCCCCTGAGTGAAACCTAAGGTATTTGATGAGATTTGAATTATGGCCAAAGCCTCGCCTACATTTCCTGCAGACATAAGGCTTCTCCCCAGAGTGTAACCTCTGGTGTCTGATGAGAAGTGACTTCCACCTAAAGCCTCGCCCACACTTGCTGCAAACATAGGGCTTCTCCCCTGAGTGAGTCCACTGATGATGATTAACGATGAACTTCTTTCTAAAGCTCTTCCCACACTCCTTGCACAGATAAGGCATCTCTTCTGAATGTACTCTCTGGTGTCTGTTGAGGATGGACTTTTGGTTAAAGTGTCGCCCACAATCACTGCAAACATAGGGCTTCTCTCCTAGGAAGGTCCTGGAGTTTCTAATGAAGTTTGATTCTGAGTTAGAGTTTGGCTCACATTCTCTACAGTTGATCGCTCCAAATCTCGAGACTTCTAATTCCTTCATTCCTTTGTCTGATTGCACAGGTTTTACCCTTTGGGCTGAGTGGGGCTCTATTTCTACCATCATGTTGCCTTCTTTAGGACTTGCTGACTGTGGTTGGAGTGGGATGAGAAACACGCATGATGTCTCCCTCTCCTCTGTCCTTGAAGACCAGGGGTTAGAGCCACCTTCCGTCTGCATTTTCACTCCAGCAGTTCTGATCAGAATACTGATGCCCTGAGCTGGAATTCCTCAGATGGGAGTGATTTTCTGCACATAAGCCCCGGAAAATCTGAAGTGTGTGTTGGCTGAGGAATTGCTGACAGGAGGAGACCAGTAGGCAGGAAGAACAAGGGTGGATTTCTGACTTTGGGTTCTGCTGAAGAAAGAAAGTTTTCAGTTAGAGAAACCATCAGTGGAGCTGCTGGTCTGTTCTGCCTCGTCTTAGGACAGAGAGTTTCCTAATGCCATGACTGTCATTGGCAATACAATTTGCTTTTTACAATAATTCCTTTACATTCCATTTTTATGTATCACATTTCCTATTGCAATGCAGAAAAATCACCCCGAAAACATCTGTATGTCAGACTAGGAACCATACAGAGCAGAGCAGCTTCAATCATAGATAACATTTTCCTTCTTTTTTAAATCATCTAAGCCATATACACTTACATGGATATAAACTGTCCACAACTATTTGCTCTGCTTGGAGATAATGGTCTCTATGACATGTGGGAATCGTCATCACTTTTCTTAGTATAAAAACAGACTGGCTGGACACAATGGCTCAAGTCTGTAATCCTAGCACTTTGGCAGGCCAAGGCAACAGTACTGCCAGAGTCCAGGGGCTCGAGACCAGCCTGGGCAACTTGATGAGACCTCGTCTCTATAATAAATCAAAAAATTAAGTGGGTATGGTGGTGCGTACCTGTAGTTCCAGCTACTTGGAAGGCTGAGGTGGAAGGATAGCCTGAGCCTAGCAGGTTGAGGTTGCGGTGGCCATGAGCATGCCACTGCACTCCAGCCTAGGTGACAGAATAAGATGATTCCCAACTCAAAAAAACAAACAAAAAAACTGGACTTGACAATAAATGTCCCTCAGCCTGGAGGGCTTCCTAACACAGGAGAAATATATATGAAATACTGGTTAAAGAGAGTGTTGAATATGAAATAAATGTTAATTTCAGGATGTCCAGACTTATTGGACAATTTTTTTTTTTTTTTTTTGAGTCAGAGTCTTACTCTGTCACACAGGCTGGAGTGCAGTGCCATGCTCACAGCCACTGCAGCCTTGACCTGCTGGGCTTAGGTGATCCTTCTGCCACAGTCTTCCAAGTAACTGGAACTACAGGCATGTGCCACCACGTCTGGCTAATTTTTTTGATTTATTGTAGAGATGAGGTCTCACCAAGTTGCCTAGGCTGGTCTCGAACTCATGGGCTCAGGCAATCCTCTCATCTTGGTCTCCTAAAGTGCTGGGAATATAGGCGTGAACCACTGCGCCTGGTTGAACAATTTCTAAATACTAGGTACTCTACTAAGTATTGTGGATTCAAAAGTGAACAAGAAAGATATGGTCCATGATTTTAGAATTCTGGTACCAAGCCAATCCAAAACTTGCCCTTCTTTCTGTTTTTCTTATAACAAAACTAGATTTTGTTTTTGTTTTTTGAGTCTGAGTCTCAATCTGTCACCCAGGCTGAAATGCAGTGGCCCACCCACAGGTACTTCAACCTTGACCTGCTGGACTCAGGCAATCCTTCCACCTCAGTCTTCCAAGTAGCTGGAAATTCAGGTGCAAGTCACTATACTAATGTTTTGATTTACTGTAGAGATGAAGTCTCACCAAGTTGCACAGGCTCGTCTTGAACCCCTGGGTCAAGCAATCCTCTCACCAGCGCCTCCCATAGTGCTAGGATTACAGGCATGAGCCACCATGCCCGCCACTAGATGGTGTATTCCATCACAGTTGGATCTAGTCAATTGATACTGACAAACAACCATGTACTTGGCCCCAAAACCCTGTGGCATCTCACTGAAGGCTCCTGCCTGACTAATTAACAGTGGAATCTTTATAATCAACTGTGTCGGTGCCTGTGTCTATCCAGAGTGCTCGCTTTCAAACCTTTACAATAAACACCACATGAAACCATAAAATAATAGTTAAAACCTGTCATGTTTTTCCCTTTACCAAACTACACGTACCAGTACATTTTTCACTGGTGTGTCTTCTTGTCTATAAAGTAAATGAACTGTGAGTCCTTTGATCTTTTGACCCTTGGTAATCTTTGCTGTAGTTTTTGATGATGTGTTTTCCCTTTGGTTGCTCTGGCAAGGCACTCAACAGTTATAGAACTGCTGGACTGCCATAGGAACACAACAGTGCTTGGACCAAGCCCTGTGTGCCCAGAGTTGCTTGTCTGACAGCCTTGCCATGGGCCAGTCTCTCAGCAGCCATCAGGTTCTGGCTGCTCTGCCTGAGCACTCTCGGAGTATATTTTGTTTACTCGGATTCTCAAAGCACCCATGACACATAACTTGTTTCTATTTCTGACAGTCATCTCCTATAAAAATTTGTGGTAATTCTAAAGCTGGGCACAATGGCTCATATCTATAATCCCAGCACTCTGGGAGGCTGAGAGGGGAGGACTGCTTGAACCCAGGAGTTCAAGACCAGCCTGGGCAACAAATTGAGAACTCATCTCTACAAAAAGGTTTATATAGACATAGGAAAAATAGCTGGAGGTAGTCCCAGCTACTCAGGAGGCTGAGACAGGAAGATCACTTGAGGCCAGGAGTTCCAGGCTGTGGTGAGCCATGATCATGCCACTGCACTCAAGCCTGAATGACAGAGTGAGACCCTATCTGAAAAATAAAAAATAAACATAAAAATAAATTAATATAAAAAATTTTTTAAAGACTTTGTGGTAATTCTAGAATTGTGTGACCTGAATTTTAAGTCTTGATTTTTTGACTGTGACTTGCTGCTGTCCCTCTGGCTTATTCAGAAGCATCCCAGATCATTCAGACCAGTCTGCTATACCCTATATCACTGAGTATTTCATTAGGAGAAGACATCCTATTTGTGTCTACTCTGTGTTAAACACAGGAACCACAAGCTCATTACAGTTAACACCCTGGTAAAGGAACTTCATGTATACTCATTATAATTCTAATCTCTCTGTCTTACTAATAAAGTATCATCATTTCACTAAAGATACTTTAGATTCACAGAGACCATATTGAGAAACTTTGCTTATATCACACCCCTTTGCCACATAATTCAGTACTTATTTCTAAAGAAAAACTATATAGTTGAGAAACTTGGCTCTCAACATCATCAATATTATTTATTCATTTGCTTTATCTTAAAATACGAGGAATGTAGATTTAGAATAGCTGACCCACGATCCTAATAAAAAATATATAAACTGCAGCTTGAGGCCAGGTGTGATGGCTCATGACTGTAATACCAGTACTTTGGGAAGCCGAGGCAGGAGAATTGCTTGAACCCAGGAGTTCCAGATTAGTCTGAGAAACAGTGTGACCTCATTTGCATATAAACTTAAAAAATCAGTCACATGTGGTAGTACACACCTATAGCCCGAGTTTCTTGGGATTCTGAGGTGAGAGGATCAAGTGATCCGCAAAGTGAAGGTTGCAGTGAGCCAGAATCACAACCACTACACTACACTCCAGCAAGGGTGACAGGAAGTCCCATTTTAAAAAAACAAATGGAAAAAAAATATGCCAGGTCCAGTGGCTCATGTCTATAATCCCAGCACTTTGGGAGGCCGAGGTGAGGGGACTGCCCGAGTCCATGGGTTTGAGACCAGCCTGGGCAACGTGGTGAGACCTCATCTCTACAATAAATTAAAAAATTAGCTGGGTGTGGTGGTACATGCTTGTAGTTCCAGCTACTTGGAAGGCTGAGGTGGAAGGATGGCCTGAGTTTGGCAGGTCAAGGCTGCGGTGGCCATGAGCATGCCAATGCACTCCAGCCTGGACGTCAGTGAGACTCTAACTCAAAAAAATAAAAATAAAATATACTTCAAGATTTATATGAAATTTTTCAATAAAGGAGTTGGCCAATTTTTTGTAAATTTGAGGCTTTATATCACATGCTCTATATCACAACCATTGAACTCAGCCATTGTAGAAGAAAAGTAGCCATAAACAATACATTACACGAAAGAGTATGGTCATGTTCCAAAAATCTTTTTTTATAAAAATAGACAGCAAGGCCATACTTTGCCAACCCCTGTCTTACTATGGAAATGTGATCAAAACTCTCTATTCAAAAGTTAACTGGGGTTTTCCCCTGTTCCCTGAGGTCACATTATTTTGAAACAGGTCGGTTTGTTTCTCCTTGTATTCCATTTTAGGGATTTTCCCTCTTTGTTGAGGTCATTCTTTTCTTTGAGTATTTAAAACTCAAGTATGTTTCAAAAGTAAAATACTACTCAGAAATTCACAAGTAACCAATCTCATTAGTTTCTGGTTTATTCATCTTGAGTTACCTTGTGCAAGAAAAAAAAAAGAAACATATATGTAAATTCTAATTTCTCCTAATTTTTCACTTTTTAAAATATTATGTAGACCAGGCGTGGTGACTCAAGCCTGTAATCCCAGCACTTTGGGAGGCCGAGGTGAGAGAACTGCCTGAGTTCAGGGGTTCAAGACCAGCCTGGACAATTTGGCAAGACCTTGTCTCTACAATAAATCAAAAAATAAGCTGTGATCTCATATGCCTGTAGTTCCAGTTACTTGGAAGGCTGAGGAGAAGGATCAGCTGAGTCCAGTAGGTTGAGGCTGCAGTGGCATGAGCGTGCCACAGTACTACAGCCTGGGAAACAGAGTAAGATTCTAACTCAAAAAAATAAATAAATAAATAAATAAACAAATAAATAAAATATGCTTTGCAACTAGCTATTTTCACTACAATTTGCTCCATTATCAGTTCAGAGGTATCTTCCTCAAACTAAGGATATGGGTTGACATAAAGAATGGTATAATGGACACTGGAGACTCAGAAGGTAGGGAATGGAAAAACAAAAGCATTACCTGTTGTGACAACATACACAGGGAGAGGTGGTGAGTACTCTTAAGGCCATACCAAAAACTACTTGTATCCACCAAAGGTATTTCAATTAAAAAACAAAAACTTTAGGGCTGGGCATGGTGGCTCACACCTATAATCCCAGCTCTTTGGGAGGCCAGGGTGAGAGGACTGCCTGAGCCCACAGGTTCGAAACCAGCCAGGGCAAATTGGAGACCTTGTCTCTACAATAAATCAAAAAATTAGTCAGATGTGGTAGTACGTGGCTGTAGTTCCAGCTACTTGGAAAGCTGATATGGAAGGACCGCCTGAGCCCAGCAGGCCAAGGCTGCGGTGGCTGTGAGTAGTGTGCCACTGCACTCCAGCCTGGGTGATAGAGTGAGACAACAACAATAACAACAACAAAAAAACACTTTTTTTTTGAGTTGGAGTCTCACTCTGTCACCCAGGCTGGAGTGCAGTGGCACACTACTGCCACTGCAGCCTTGACCTGCTGGGCTTGGCTGGGCTCAAGCAATCCTTCCACCTCAGCCTTCCAAGTAGCTGGAACTACAGGTGCGTGCTACCACACCCGGCTAGTTTTTTTGACTTATTGTAGATATGAAGTCTCACCAAGTTGCCCAAGTGGTTCTTGAACCCGCAGACTCAGGCAATCCACTCACCTCAGTCTCCCAAGGTGCAGGATTACAGGCTGAGCTGAGCCCAGATTAAAAAAAAACAAAAAAACACTTTAAAAGAAAATAATTTGGCAAAAAAAGGGAGACAGGAAGAATGATTAAGTAATATAGTAATAACTTAAATCTTGATGATTCATGCTCCTCCTAGACCCCAGTGAGATTCACAATCCTATTTCTTTTTGAGTCAAGTCATTCTGTTACCCAGGCTAGAGTGCAGTGGCATGTTCACGGTCACCTCAGCCTCAGCCTGCTGGGTTCAGGCAATCCTTCCACTTCAGTCTTCCAAGTAGCTGTCACTACAGGAATGTGCCACCATACCTGGCTCATTTTTCTTGATTTATTGTAGAGACAAGGTCTCACCAAGTTGCCCAGGCTGGTCTTAAACTCCTTTGCTCAGGCAATGCTCTCACCTAGCCTCTCAAAGTGCTGGTATTATAGGTGTGAGCCACCGTGCCTGGACCCTTCTTTCTTTTATTATATTCAAGTTAAGCTTCCCTCTTGCAATAAATTTATTTTGATCAAATATTTGCTATTTCTCCCCATAGTGCCCATCTATAAAGGATTATCTTTCTTGCCACAATGACATCAATTTGGCTGTGGGATTTGCTTTGGCCAGTGAAGGTTAGTGGGAAGTTAGTGCACTTTCAAACAAGTTTTTTTTTTTTCTTTTCTTTTCTTTTTTTTTTTTTTTTGAGTTGGAGTCTCACTCTGTCGCCCAGACTGGAGTGCAGTGGCCGCTCCCGGCCACCGCAACCTCAACCTGCTGGGCTCCAGCGATCCTTCCGCCTCAGCCTTCTGAGTAGCTGGAACTACAGGTGCGTGCTACCACGCCCAGTTAATTTTTTATTTTATTGTAGAGATGAGGTCTCGCCTGCCCAGGCGGGTCTTGAACCCGCGGGCTCAGGCAATCCACTTACCTCAGCCTCCCAAAGGCGCAGGATTACAGGCTGAGCCACCGAGCCCGGCTCAAACAAGTTTTAAGAGTCACAATATGGTTCCATCATTGCCCTTTTTTCCTATACCTTGAGAATCTGATGACCCAGATAGAGGCTGTTCTTTTTGCTTGGATCCCAGAATCAATACATTTGAGCCACTCCTAAACTGCAGGCAAGAGGTAATATAGCTGGGCACGGTGGCTCACGACTATAATTCCAGTACTTTGGGAAGCGAGGTGAAAGGATTGCTTGAGGCCAGGGGATTGAGACCAGCCTGGGCAACTTGGTGAGACCTTGTCTCTACAACAACAACAACAAAAATTAGCCAGGCGTGGTGGCATGTGCCTGTGGTTGCAGTTACTTGGAAGGCTGAGGCTGGAAGGATCGCCTGATCCCAGCTGGTTGAGGCAGTGATGGCCAAGAGTGTGTCACTGCACTCCAGCCTGGGTGACAAGGAGATTCTGAAAAAAAAAAAAAAAAAAAAAAAGAAGTAACATAAGTGAGTAATAAATATTTGTGACCGCAAGCCACTGAAGTACTGGGGTTCTTTGTTAACACAGTATTACTTAGGCTAGACTTACTAAAGTATCTTCCGGGTGAAGGCTTTAAATAACTCAACCATTTATTTCCGAAAGTGTCCTTGAAGAAGAGACATTACACCACTAAATATGTGAAGAAAAAGAACAAAGACTAATTTTAAGGAAAAATACTATGCTCTCAATTTTTCTAACTTTGAGAGTAAACTTGTGATGTTTTGTAGTCAAATAGAAATATCAAGATAAAGCACAGGTGAGATAGTGATAGAAAATGGATTCATTACAGTATGTGATGAGGAAAGTCATCAGAGTTCACAAATTGGTAAAGGGTGTGAATACAAAGAGAAAGAACATGAAACACAAATTCCAAAGGACATCTGCAATCCAATGAAAGGAAAAAAGCCCAAAGGAGAGACACAACAGGCTGGAGCACCACAGAATATTAGGGTGTCGGGCAAAACAAAGGAAACAATTTTAGGAATGCAATTGGGATCCACACTTTCAAAGTCAAGATTAATTTGAACCAGGTTATTTAAATGTTTTCCTCTGAACCACTTAAATGTATTAACAGTGGGAGAGAGAATAACATGACCAGAAAAAAATAAAAAACAACTTCTAATTAAACTGACTAGCTAAGAATAAATGAAAACACTAGAAACATTAACAAAGAATAATAAATCATTTTTTTAAAAAAAAGATAACACACACAGAACTAGAGTGAAATGGATGAATCTACACTGAAATAGACGAAGCAAATCAGAAGAGGCTAGTTCAAACCAGAAGGAATCGGAAAAACACATCAAAGAAGATGAAAATTAAACAAAGGAAATCTGATTAATTACTATCAAGGAAACAGCCATGTCATTTGAAGGAAACTCCTGCCTAAAACTGCTTTGTGTCTCCAAAATGGGATTCATCTCTACATGCTTTATCCAGAAATATAAGAATAGCTAGATCGGTACTATCCTGTATAGTAGCCTCCATCCACGTGTTTACTGAACACTTGAAATGTGGGTAGTCTGAACTAAGATGTCCTCTAAGTGTAAAATGCACACCAGATTTTGAAGATTTAGTACACAAAATTAGTAAACTATTGAATTTATCGTATTTTATATTAATTACATAATAAAATGATATTTTGGCATATTAGGTTAAATAAAATACATTATTTACTAAGATTGATTTCACCTGTTTAGTTATATTTTTTAATGTGTTTACTAGGAAATTTAAAATTCTCTATGTGGTTCACATTATATGTCTACTAACTGGACAGCATGGATCTAGAACAAGTGGAATGCCAAAGCCCACAAGCTAAATCTAGCCTGTCAACTGTTTTTAAATAGCCTACAAAGTAAGAATGTTTTTAAAACATTTTTTAAGGTTAGAAAAAAGTCAACAGAGCAGTAATATTTCATGATACATACACATTAAATGAAATTCAAATTTCAGTTATGAATAAAATGAAGTTTTAT
The DNA here is from genome assembly GCF_000164805.1 of Carlito syrichta. Classification (NCBI taxonomy): domain Eukaryota; kingdom Metazoa; phylum Chordata; class Mammalia; order Primates; family Tarsiidae; genus Carlito; species Carlito syrichta. The sequence continues at coordinate 131,568 of NW_007260116.1, forward strand.
TGAAACATAGCCATGATCATCCATTCCCATATTGTTTATGATGCTTTTGCACTACAACGGCAAAGCTGAGTTGTTACAGAGACTATATCACCTACAAAACTTTGAAGAATTACTGTTTGGTCCTTTACAAAGGAGTCATCTTACAACCGATAGCATTTATCACCTGAGATTTAAGGAATCATTATAAATTTCATTATAAATTTCAAGCCAAATGAAAAAAAATAGAGTCTATAAAACTCAAAGCCACAAAAAGTTTGATGTTTCCTGTTAACTTCTGTTGGGGAAGGCATCTCTCACTACTCTCCTCCTTGTATAATGTGCCCCAGCCTCACTAACCCCCAGCAAATTCTTATACCGGGCAAGCACATCCCTTCCTTAAGGTCTTCACATCAATGATTCCCTCCACCTGAAATGCTCTTACTCTAGATACCTAGAGTTCTAACTTCCTCACCATGTTATGTCTTTGATCAAGTTTCTCCCTTGTTGATTTCAAATGCCCAATTATAAAATTCAGCCAGAAAGCAGTGGACAGCATCTTTCATTCTTTCTTTCTTTTTTGTTTTTTGAGTTGGAGTCCCATTCTGTTGCCCAGACTGTAGTGCAGTGGCATGCTTCGGGCCACCGCAGCCTCGACCCACTGGGCTCCTGATCCTCCTGCCTCAGCCTTCCAAGTAGCCCGAACTACAGGTGCACGCTATCACGCCTGGCTAATTTTTTATTTATTGTAGAGACGAGGTCTCACCAAGTTGCCAGGGTGGGTCTCAAACCTGCCAGCTCAGGCAATCGCCTTGGCCTCCCAAAGTGCTGGGATTACAGGCTGACCCACCAAGCCTGGCCTCTTTCTGTTAATACATCTATTTATCGCTGGGTATTGTGGCTCACGCCTGTAATCCCAGCACTTTGGGAGGCTGAGGTGAGAGCACTTTGGGAGGCCTTAGGGAGCACTTGGGAGGCCTGAGCCCACGGGTTCGAGACCAATCTAGGCAACTTGGCAAAACCTCATTTCTACAATAAATAAAAAAATTGGCATGGTGGCGTGTGCCCGTAGTTCTAGCTACTTGGAAGGCTGAGGTGGAAGGATCACCGGAGCCCCGTCGGTAGAGGCTACAGTGGTGTGCTACTGCACCTCAGCCTGGGCAACAAAGTGAGAATCCAACACACACACATACAAAAAAGCCGGGCTCGGTGGCTCAGCCTGTAATCACGCGCCTTTGGGAGGCTGAGGTGAG
>NW_007260116.1:132816-135224 GCF_000164805.1 Carlito syrichta
AGCCACTACACTCCAGTCTGGGCGACAGAGTGAGACTCCAACTCAAAAAAAAAAAGAAAGTAAACACAATGGATTACTATTTCATTTATTAATATATTCAAAGCGTCTAGAACATGCTCTGGTACAGAGTATGTGATCAAGAATCTTCACTGAATTAATGAAGGAAAGAACATGGCCTCACTCAATGAGAGCAGATTCCTGTAATTCTCCAGCATCACTTCAATTCCTCTGCTGTGAGTTCAGTCTCTTCCATTCTGCCTCCATGAAGATCACAGCCACATCTCTGAATGAAACTACAAACAAGCAGTCCATTAGTGTACATCAAGCTACCCTCAATTTTCCTTGTGTGAGGAGCACAGTTTGGTGGACACACAAAAGTGAACATCATTCTTTTTTTTTTTTTTGAGTTGGAGTCTCACTCTGTCGCCCAGACTGGAGTATAGTGGCAGCTCCCGGCCACCGCAGCCTCGACCTCCTGGGTTCCGGCGATCCTTCCACCTCAGCCTTCCAGGTAGCCGGAATTACAGGCATGCACTACCACGCCCGGCTGATTTTTTTTGATTTATTATAGAGATGAGGTCTCGCTGCCCAGGCGGGTCTCGAACTCGCGGGCTCAGGCAATCCACTCACCTCAGCCTCCCAAAGGTGCGGGATTACAGGCTGAGCCACCGAGCCCGGCGTGAACATCATTCTTGCCAGGCGGGGTGGCTCACACCTATAATCTCAGAACTTGGGAGGTGAAGGTAAGAAGACTGCCTGAGACCAGGGGCTTGAGACCAGCCTGGGCAACTTGGCGAGACCTTATCTCTACAATAAATTTAAAAAATTAGCCAGGCGTGGTGGTGGCACATGCCTGAGGTCCCAGCTATTTGAAAGGCAGAGGCAGGACTGCCTGGGTCAAACAGGTCAAGGCTGCAGTGACTGTGAGCATGCCACTGCACTCTAGCCTGGGTGACAGAGTGAGATTCTGACTTAAAAACCAAAACAAAACAAATAATAATAATAATAATAATTCTTTTCAGAGTACACAATTCTACACATGAGAACTGGGCTTACTATGTGTCTAGCTTAGTGTTTAAGCTTGTGAGGAGCATAAAGGAAGCACGCAATATATTCTAGGCCCTTGAACCCTGGAGAAATAATCTGGGAATCAATTTAATATCCTCAAGCAGTGTTCAGGACAATGACATTGAAAATCCCTAATGAAGGATTTCAGAGGCAGAACAGAGGACAGGCTAGAAAAAGTATCATGGACTTGGGAGTGAGGAAGAGTTAGAGGAGAAAATAGAAGTAAATATTGACTACTTAGAAAAACGGGAGTGAACACATGGGGTCTAGCAAGAGCATTGTTTTTCTTTGTCTTCCCTTTTTAAAATCTAATTTAATTTAATTAATTTATTTTTTGAGTTGGAGTCTCACTCTGTCGCCCAGACTGGAGTGCAGTGGCCGCTCCCGGCCACCACAGCCTCGACCTGCTGGGCTCCTGCGATCCTTCCACCTCAGTCTTCCAAGTAACCGGAACTACAGGCATGCACTACCACACCTGGTTAATTTTTTTTTTTTATTTATTGTAGAGACGAGGTCTTGCCAAGTTGCCCGGGTGGGTCTCGAACCCGTGGGTTCAGGCAATTCACTTACCTCGGCCTTCCAAAGTGCTGGGATTACAGGCTGAGTCACCAAGCCCAGCCTGTCTTCCCTTTATAAAATAAAATTTTTATTTTCAAGTTGTGAAACACACGTGAGGTTTTGCTAAGTAAGTAAATTGCGAGCGGGTGAGGTTTGGGCTTCTAGTGAGCCCTTTCTCCCCCTGGTAAAATTGAGCTACTATAAGATCCAGCAATCCCCTTAGGGGAATATACTCAGAGGAACATAAAGTGCTTTACCAAAACACACCTGCATATGTATGTTCATTCCAGAACCATTCACAGTAGCAAAAACATGGAACCAAACAGATGTCCATTGAAAGAGGCCTGGATAAAGAAAATATGCCACATATACACAATAGAATACTACATAGCCATAAAGAAGATTGTGTCATTTGCAGCAACATGGATGAAGGTGGAGGTCATCATACTAAGTGAACTATCACAGAAACAAAAAACTGAATACCACATATTCTTACTCATAAGCAGGCCCTAAACAGTGGCATGAGTATTTTTTAAAAGTTCAGGTTACTAAATGGGATCTGTAAAATCCCTTTGTTTTGCCAATATTTTTTTTTTTTTTTTGAGTTGGAGTCTCACTCTGTCGCCCTGACTGGAGTGCAGTGGCCGCTCCCGGCCACTGCAGCCTCGACCTGCTGGGCTCCAGTGATCCTTCCGCCTCAGCCTTCCGAGAAGCCGGAATTACAGGCACGTGCTACCACGCCCAGCTGATTTTTTGATTTATTGTAGAGATGAGGTCTCGCT
>NW_007260116.1:135278-142764 GCF_000164805.1 Carlito syrichta
AGCCTCCCAAAGGCGCGGGATTACAGGCTGAGCCACCGAGCCCGGCTGCCAATATATTTTAACTGCCCCTTTTCAAGAATGCCCTAATGCTTTCCTCCACTACCTAAATGTTAACCACCTTCTACTTTCACAACAAAGAGAATATATTTCTGTTTGCTGGGAAATGAGTCTTCAGTTTAGAAATAAAAAAAGGTAGCCTTACTCACCAGCATGTGGGGCTTTTCCTCCTTTTCTTGGGACCAGTCAATATAGTTAGAGGGCAAACCTAAGGGAAGATGAAAAGGCTATGAGAAACCAGACCTCACATTATGCTCTTCTGAGCCCAAGGAAGGAGGAAGTAGTCACTTTACTCAAATGTGACCTCTGAAGCATTCTCAGGTGAACCCAGAGTATGGCCCTTCCCTTTACCATCCCAGGGCCTCAAGAATTCTCACCTTTTGTCTTAAGATTTTGAGTCCATTTCTTCACGATCTCTATATCAGACAACATCATGGCCCCAGAGGCAGTCCAGCCTTGAAATTCTGCCAGAGGACCAGATAGATGCTATTTCATCACAAGATGGATTTCTGCTGCCTGGGGTGACTTCTTCCAATCTCAATTGTAAAAGCCCATCTCGTTTCCATGCAGCCAGGACCTGTGGGATGGAGAGGCAATTGACACTGCTGGGGCCTTTATTGGAGGGCCCAAGCCTATGCCTCTTCAGCAGGGATCCTGTCCTCTCACATCCTCCTCAATCAACAAACATGGAGTCTCCGTCTACAGGGGTTTCCTGAATATTTTTACCTTCATTCATTCTTCCTTCATTTTTAGGCCCTCAAGTCTGTCTTATTCCACCATCCCTTGGCTTTCAAAATTTACAACTTCTTCCACCTCTGTATCTCAGATTCAAACTCCATGTCTTGGCTCAGTCTTTGCTACTGAGAGCCTGAGTCAGAAAGAAGACACAATATAGTGCCAGTAGATAAAGTCTCTGAATGTCTCCTTCCAGACCAATCAGCTTCTGACTGCCCTGGCAGAAGCTCCCACATATGTTCAATTTCCTATGTCTCTGCACTCTAGGAGTTTAGAGGCTCTAAGCTGAGTCCTTCTTACTTGAGACAGCTCCAGATCTCACAATGATTCTGAAATGATAACTTCCCACCTGCCATTTCTGTATACCACATGACCTCATCACACATGTGCATTTTTGTCTCCTGATGGGTTCGAGTCAAAGCCTCCACTCATGTGGTCCCAAAGGGGTCAGGTACTATTAGGAGCTATGCCATCAGAAGCTCCTCAGAGACTGTCCAGGACTGTCCAGGATCTCAGGCCAAATGATGCCTACTGTGGCCTCATAGCCTGTAGTGCCAGATGGGTTCTCCTGAGAAACTCTTAGTGGTTCATTCCCTAACACCATAGACAGAGTTAATCAGTCCAACCTAGGCATCTCATCTTAATCAGACCATATTGCAATCGGTATTTACAAGTCCATCTTTAGTGAAATGTGAGCATCTTGTAAAAAGAAATGCATCTTCTTTTGCTGAACTAATCCTAGTGATTAGGATAAAATAGTCCTTTGTGGTAGATTTTTTTTTTTTGAGTTGGAGTCTCACTCTGTTGCCCAGACTAGAGTGCAGTGGTATGCTCATAGCCACAGCAGCCTTGACCTGCTGGGCTCAGGTGATTCTTCCACTTCAGTATTCCAAGTAGCTGGAACTACAGGCATGAGCCACCATGCCTGGCTAATTATTTATTTATTGTAGAGATGAGGTCTCACCAAGTTGTCCAGGCGGGTCTCCAACCCATGGACTCAGGCAATCCTCTCACCTTGGCCTCCCAAAGTGTTGGGATTATAGTCGTGAGCCACCGCGCCCGGCCTCATGGTAGATTTTTATCATATTTGTTTCCAATTATTTATTTCTCCACAAAAAATTTTCATCCTTCCTGAAATGCTGGCATTAGGCTTGATGTTGCTATTTGCTTTGGAAGTTAAATGTGAATGAAATTGACAGTGCCTTGCTGGGCTCAGTGGCTCAGCCTATAATCCTGCGCCTTGGGAAGCTGAGGTGAGTGGACTGAGTCCGCAGGTTCGAGACCAGCCTGGGCAACTTGGCGAGACCTCATCTCCACAATAAATCAAAAAATTAGCCAGGGGTAGTAGTGCGCGCCTGTAGTTCCAGCTACTTGGAAGGCTGAGGTGGAAGGATCGCCAGAGCCCAGCAGGTCGAGGCTGCGGTGGCTGGGAACGGCCACTGCACTCCAGTCTGGGCAACAGAGAGAGACTCCAACTCAAAAAAAAAAAAAAAAAAAAATTGACAGTGCCATTTCTTTTCTTTTCTTTTTTTTATTTTATTTGAGTTGGAGTATCACTCTGCCACTCAGGCAGGAGCACAGTGGCACGCTCACGGCCACTGCAGCCTTGACCTCCTGGGCTCAGGTGATTCCTCAGCCTTCCAGGTAGTTGGAACTACAAGCACATGTCACCATGCCTGGTTAATTTTTGTTTTATTATTTACTGTAGAGATGAGGTCTCACCAAGTTGCCCAGGCTGGTCTCGAACCTGTGGGCTCAGGCAATCCTCTCAACTTGGCGTCTCAAAGTGCTGGGATTATAGAAGTGAGCCAACATACCCGGCTACCATTTCTTTTTTAAATTTTTGTTTGTTTGCTTGTTTGTTTACTTATTTATTTATTTTTTCGAGTTGGTGTCTCACTCTGTTGCCCAGGTTAGAGTGCAGTGGCACTCTCGTGGCCACCATAGCCCTGACCCGCTCAGTTCGGGTGATCCTTCCACGTCAGCCTTCAAGTAGCTGGAACTACAGGCACACACTACCACGCCCGGATTATTTTTTTATTTATTGTAGAGATGAGGGCTTACCAAGTTACCTAGGCTGGTTTTGAACCCGTGGGCTCAGGCAATTCTCTCACCTCGGCCTCCCAAAGTGCTGGGATTATACGTGTGAGCTTCCGAGCCTGGCTGCCATTTCTTTTTTTTAATTTTTATTTGTTTGCTTTTTTATTTATCTCAAAATCTCATTCTGTCTTTTAGGCAGCACATTATTTATTTATGAATCCAAATCTCATTCTGTCACTTAGATGGCAAACTCTTGGCTGCTGTAGCCTTGACCTACTGGGCTCAGACAGTTCTTCTGCCTTAGCCTTCCAAGTAGCTGGAACTAAAGGCAAACACCATCACACTTGCCTAATTTTTCTTGATTTATTCTAGAGTTGCACAGGCTGGTCTCAACTCCCTGAGTTCAGACAATCCGCTTGCCTTCGCCTCCGAAATTGCTGGGATTACAGGCATCAGCCACCATGCTCGGCTGACAATGCCACGTCTGCACACTGCATAACTCCACCATTTCTCTTGATCTGAAAACAGCATGTTTCTAAAAGGGACTGTGGTCCTACTGTAAAAAGTCATGGAACAGAACTGGAGCTAACAGGCAAATGAAGAAGTGTAAAGACTGGGTTTGAAGTTAGATGGCTGTGTGAGGTACTGAGATTTGTGGGTCATGTGTCATAGCAATACAATTTAGCCTCAGTGGAAAAAGATAACTCTTTTCCTCCTAGTAATACTAATATCTGTAGCTAACATGTATAAAACAGAGGCTGGGCACAGTAGCTCACGCCTGTAATCTCAGCACTTTAGGAAGCTGAGGCGAAAGGATTGCCTGAGCCCAGGGGTTCGAGACCAGCCTCGGCAATTTGGCAAGACCTCGCCTCTACAATAAATCTAAAAGTGAGGTGGCACATGCCTGTCGTTCCAGCTAATTGGAAAGCTGAGGTAGAAGGAACGCCTGAGCCCTGCAAGTCGAGGATGCGGTAGGCGGTAGTCATGAACGTTCCACTGCACTGGGTGACAGAGTCAGACCCAAACTCAATTAAAAAAACACACACACACACAAAGGAACAAGGTCTGAACTAATCACAAAGTTCCATCAACCCTTTTCTCACCTCATTTCTTATTTCTTCACCATCGCCTAAAACAATGCCCACTAAACAAATGACTAAATGAAAGGGCAAAATATAAGCAGATAGGGTTTGAAATTCACCCAGAAGACAGGACCTTCAGAGTGAAGTAAAGAACGGGTATGGATCAGTCAGATGGACTGAGTTGTTCTGTAGTAACCAACAAACTTCCCCAGAGTCTCAGTAACTTAATGAACTGAAGGCTTATTTCTCACTTGGGCTCCATGTCAATCCATCTAGCAACTGCAATTGTGCTCCAAGTCCTCTTACCTCCAAGATGAAGCTAACATTGCACTTGCTATTTAGAAAATGGCCATAATAAATCCTCAAGGGAGAAACTTGGTAGAGAACAATACACAGGCTCTTAAACATTCCACCCAAAGAGACAATTCTACCCACACAGCTGATTCTACACAGTTCTACACAGGCTCTTAAATATTCTACCCAAAGAGGCAATTCTGTCAATGGCTCATTGGCAAATCAAGTCTTGGTGTCATTCCTGAGTTGGCCATATACCTGCAAGAGGCCACATGGAATGGATGCCAGGATATTTGATAAATAGTAAAACATACTGCAACAAGGTCCAAAGCCTATTAACTCATTCTCCCCTAGCCCCAGTCCCTACTATTAATCAATACTTCAAAGTGTGAGGCTCTATGGCTGTGCTAGAAAACAAAAGTAAAGAACACAGTCCCAAAACCTGCCACACCAAAAGACATAAGTGTCACATAATTTTATTGGCCAATTCTAGCAAAATTTGGAGAAACAAGTCATTCCTGTAATGGATATTTAGGGCTCCAAAACATTTTTTAAAAGGTTTTCTAACTCATTATATCATGAACACCCAAAACAAGCAAGAACACTAAAGAAAAGAAAACTAGAGGCCAATTACCTTTTCCACCTGTCTGACATAAAACATGAACATCCCAACTTTCTCTTGGTCAATAATACTTCCCAAGAGTGCTCAACCTATTACACTATTTATTTGTTTCCAATGCCAGTGACACTTTTTATTTTTTTTTAATATTTAGAGACGAAGACTAGCCATGTAGCCCAGGTTGGAGTATAGTGGCTATTCAGGGTATGACCCATAACAAAAGCAAAAGGGTCTTTACCAATACCAGGTCTACAGGTGGAGGGAGCAGTTACCAGAATCATGAGCTAGAGTCATGTAGAAAGAGTTGCTGGACAGAAGTTTTGGCCTTCACAAGAGGCACACAATTAACTGGGTGACCATGTAATGATAGAGTCAAAGATAGAGTCAAAGAAATAAACATGTAACAGAGGAGGGAATTCTGTGTAGAGAAGTTATCGGAACCAAGTCTCCTTCTAAAGCAAATGAGTAATTATGGGATATTCTAACTCTTATCAATCCCTTGAACTAGAGAAATAGGATTTTTGGTGTAGAAGAAAGGAGATATAAACATGACACTGAAAAGATTAGTTTGTAAAAATCCAGTATTCCTAAATTTGGATTAGAAATATAAGCATGAACTGCTAAAATATTTCTTTCTTTCTTTTTTGAGTTTGGAGTCTCACTCTGTCGCCCAGACTGGAGTGCAGTGACCGCTCCCGGCCACCACAGCCTCGACCTGCTGGGCTCCGGTGATCCTTCCGCCTCAGCCAATGAAATATTTCGTTTGGTTGTTTTTTTTTTTTTTTTTTTGAGTCAGAATCTCACTCTGTCGCCCAGGCTGGAGTATAGTGGCACACTCATGGCCTCTACAGACTCGACCTGCTGAGCTCAGGTGATCCTTCCACTTCAGCCTTCCAAGTAACTAGAACTACAGGCCTGTGCTACTACACTCGGCTTATTTTTTTATTTATTGCAGAGATGAGGTCTCACCAAGTTGCTCAGGCTGGTCTCGAACCCCTGGGCTTAGGGGCAATCCTCTTGCTTCAGCCTCCCAAAGTGCTGGGACTACAGGCTTGAGCCACCATGCCACCTGGTGGCATTTTTAATATATGATAAACTTGGCATCTCAAAAACGTCAGGAAACCATGGTCTCTTCACAAAAGGTGAAGACAAACTCCTATCCGACTGAAAATCAGATTCTTAGTGTACGTCTTACAGAAAAATAAATTCCAGGTACAGCAAGAGTTAAACATTAGAAACAAAAATATAAAAATTTAGATACATACAGAAGAATAAACAAAGTGCCTTGGAGAAAGGCAGATCTACTTTGAAAACCAACAAAATCCAGAAGTCAATAAGGAAAAAAGGTGAATAAATTTTGTTACATACATATGGACTAAAAACTTGTTTAACCAAGACACTTTTAGAAAAGGGCAGTGGGTGAAGAAGTAGAGATAAATGTGTGTGTTTAATGTATGATTGTCAGGAATCTAACAGATGCTGAGCTCGATGGCTCGTGCCTGTAATCCCAGCACTTTCAGAAGTTGAGGCAAGAGAACTGCCTGAGCCCAGGGGTTCAAGACCAGCCTGGGCAACTTGACAAGATCTCGTCTCTACAATAAGTCAAAAAATTTGCCATGTGTGGTTGCATATGCCTGTAATTCCAGCTACTAGGAAGGTTGAGGCGGAAGGATCACCTGAGTCCAGGAGGCTGAGGCTGCAATGGCAATGAGCGTGCAACCGCACTCCAGCCTGGGCAACAGAGTGAGACTATGACTAAAAAAAAAAAAAAAGAGGCTGAGCGCAGTGGCTCAGCCTGTAATCCCAGCACTTTGGGAGGCCAAGGTGAGAGGATCACCTGAGCCCATGGGTTCGAGACCAGCCTGGACAACTTGGTGAGACATTAATAAATAAATAAATTAGCCGGGTATGGTGGCATGCGTCTGTAGTTCCAGCTACTTGGAAGGCTGAGGCAGAAGGATTGCCTCAGACCAGCAGGTTGAGGCTGTGGTGGCCGTGAGCTTGCCTCCAGCCTGGGTGACAAAGAGTGAGACTCCAACTCAAAAAAAAAAAAGAGGAATCTAATAGAAGTTATTATGGGAAATAAAACTGCCTTTATTTGCATTGCATTGACATGACTGTGTCCAAGAATCCTACACAAAATAAAAACCAAAAACTCATACATGAATATAATTTAGCAAGGTAGCAGAACACAGTACATGGTGGTCCGAATATAAATTTGAATTATATATTTGTTTTGCATTTTTTGAAAGGAGTCTCACTCTATCACCCAGGCTGGAGTGCAGTGGCATGCTCACAGCCACTGCAGCCTCAACCTCCTGGGTTCAGGAGATCCTTCTGCCTCAGCCTTCCAAGTAACTGGAACTATAGGCGTGCGCCACCACACTAAGCTAATTTTTTGATTTATTGTAGAGGTGAGGTCTCGCTAAGTTGCCCAGACTAGTCTCGAACCCCTGGACTCAGGCAATCCTCTCGCCTCCACCTCCCAAGGTGCTGGGATTAAGGGTGTGAGCCACAGTGCCAGGTTATGTCAAAAACATGTTGCTAAAGAAGCCTGACACATAGCCGGGCTCAGTGGCTCAGCCTGTAATCCCGTGCCTTGGGAGGCCAAGGTGAGTGGATTGCCTGAGCCCATGGGTTCGAGACCCACCTGGGCAAC
>NW_007260116.1:142784-171844 GCF_000164805.1 Carlito syrichta
CAACCCAAAAAAAAAAAAAAAAAAAAAAATTGAAGAAGCCTGACACAAAAGAGCGCACATTATATTCCACCTGGATGAAAAAACAGGTAACAGTATTTTGTGGTGACAAAAGTCAGAACAGTGGTTACTTCAGGGGTCGGTGAGAAGATGCTGAAAAAGGAAGAATACAAAAAAAACTTTTTTGGGTGATGGAAAAGCTCTATATGTTGACTGAGATGGTTCCTACATGGAAGTACATATCTTTCAAAATTCACTGAAATATACACTTAATATCTGTGTATTTTATTGTATGTAAATTATACTTGCTGTTTTAAAGGGGTAAATTTAAAAATCCTACTCAGGGGCACATAATAAAGTCACGTATTTATAAATGAAGTGACATGACATCGAAAATCAGCTCTAAAATAATCCATTAAAAAAAAAGGTGGGGGGATGTGAAACAACATTGAAGATGAGTTGATTATTCTTGTATGAAATGATGGATTCCTAGCATATGACTGAAACTTTCTATTATACCAAAATAATAAAAAAAGCATGAATTATCTAATTTTTGTTCTTACATGTTTTAAACTGAGAATCAAAGTCCTCTGGCATCAAGTGAATGGCCAAAGATGTGTTGAAGAAATTATCAGTGCAACCCCTGTTAATCAGAAGTAACAAAGAGGCTGGGCACAGTGGCTCTAGCCTCTAACCCCTGCATTTTGGGAGGCCAAAATGAGAGGATTGCTTCAGCCAGAAGTTTGACACAATCCTGAGCAACATGACAAAATTCCATCTCTACCAAAAAAAAAAAAAAAACTTAGTTGGGCATGCCTATAGTCCCAGCTACTCAGGAGGCTGAAGCAGAAGGATCACCTAAGCCCAGGACGTCAAGGCTGTAGTGAGCTGTGATAGTGTACTACATTCCAGTCTGGGCAACTCAGTTAATCTGAGACTCTGTCTCAAAAAAAAAAAAAGTCACAAGCAGAAGAGTCATACATGAACGTAAGTTTGTTTCTAATAAGTCAATTTGATAAGCACTAAAATATTAAAGATCTTACTGGTACTGGAGTTTTGGAATAGCTTCACAAAGCTGGGACCCCAAAGGCGAAAGGTCAGCAAAGCTACAATTGTCTGTATTAATCATTTTGTTACTGTTTGTTCCTTCTAGGAATCCCAGAACACCCCATACAGCTCTTTTTTTTTTTTTTTTTTTTTTTGAGTTGGAGTCTCACTCTGTCGCCCAGACTGGAGTGCAGTGGCTGCTCCCAGTCACCGCAGCCTCGACCTGCTGGGCTCCGGCAATCCTTCCACCTCAGTCTTCCAAGTAGCTGGAACTACAGGCGTGTGCTACCACACCCGGCTAGTTTTTTGATTTATCGTAGAGATGAGGTCTCACCAAGTTGCCCAGCCGGGTCTCGAACCCGTGGGCTCAGGCAATCCACTCACCTCAGCCTCCCAAGGTGCGGGATTACAGGCTGAGCCACCGAGTCTGGCTCCATACAGCTCTTGGCCCATGTTCTCTCTGGCCTGTGGGACACCTTATGTCAGCAAACTCTTGTTTAAAATTTGCTAGGAGCTCAGCACAGGTCTGAGTTTCACAGATATCACAGAAACATGACAGAATCCAAGCCACAGGAAACCCAGCTGAAGGGTGAGCCCCATCAGCAAGGAGGACCACAGCTGCCACATAAGGGCCAGAGTGAATGCCTACTCTCCTCCCTTCTCAGCTTTCTCATTAGCAGAAGCTCCCCTACCCTTGACCTCAGGGTCATCACTGACTCCAGGCCTCCTGCTATACCTAACTAGCTACAAAGGCCTGCAAATTCCCCTCTAGTGCTTCCTCCCAATTCCTCATCACCTTGCACCATCTGGGAAACTAAAACATCAATGATAGCCTCCTGACCAGGGTCTCCACAGATCTCTCCCACATCCCAATACTCCTTATTCACACCTCCCACAGAGAGCTCTGCATGCTGTTGGCTGAGCTACTCAATAGTTCCATAAATAATTGCTGAGTGTCTACCGTGTGTGGTAAATGTTGCCACAAATGCAACTGAAAAAACATATGCCCACATGTAGTTGTCATTTTAGTAGTGGAAAGATGGACAAAAATAAAATATACCCCCCAAAAGACACAGTATGTCAGATAAAGGTAAGTACTGAGGGGAACAAAAAGATCTAGTGGTAGAGGTTAGGGGGGGTGGAAATTTTAAAGAGTGTTTAAGGAAAGTCTTTTAAAGGTGATTACTTGAGAAAAGATCTGAAATTTATGAAGGAATGATTCATGTTGGCAACTGTGTCAACAGAACTATAAGGAAAAAACCAAACCCTTGAAGATCCCAAGGTGAGAGTGAGCCCTGATATTCTAGGGATAACAATCCCTTGAGGCAGGAGAACATAAGGGAAACAAAGATCAGCAGTCAAGAGCAGCAGTAATAGGGCACAGATCATGTGCAGCCTTGTAGGACATTGGTTTTGATATGGAGTGAAATGAGAAGCCATTTGAGGATTTTGAGTAGAGGATAGCATGATTTGATCAACATTTGAAAAGATCTTTTTGGTTGGTAGACTGGAATAGACCTCAAGAAGACAAAAATAGAGGCAAGACAATCACTTGAAGCCTACTGAAATTCCAAGGGAGAGATAATGATGGTTTGGACCAAAGTGGAAACAGTGGACATGGTGAGCGGTGACACTAAAAGAAAAATGAAAGACATTTCCAAGGTTTTTTGCTCTGAGTAGCTGGAAGGATAAAGCTTACCATCAACTGGTGTGAGACGGCTATAACAAGAGCAATTTGGGGGAAAAGAGCAAAGTTTCATGTTGGAGAGAAGCTTAATACCAATCCAAGTGAAGATATCAAGTAACTGGTCATATGAGTCTAAAGTTGAAGGCAAAGATCTAAGCTGGAGGTCATACAGATGGATTTAAAATCCTCAGAGCAAAGGAAATCACCAACGCAGAGAAGGAGGAGGGAGAGTGTCAATGACTAAGCCCTGATGAGCTCCACAGTTAGCAGGTCAGGAAGAGCAACCAGTAAGGGAGACAAAGAAGTAGCCCATGAGGAAAGGAAGACAAGAAGGAGCACATACAGTCCTGGAGCCACGTGGCGAGAGACAAGGTGTTTCAAGGAGGGAGCATTCAACCCCTACAACTGCTGTCACAACAGGCAAAATGATGACACAATGACCACTGTGGAGGCCAATGGTGACCCTGACAAGAACAATTTCTGGAGGGTGAGTTACAAAAGGATTTACAAGAGAATGGGAGAATACGAACCAGAGGCAACAAGCATAGACAATAATTTTTGCTCTAAAGGAAAGTAGAGAAATGGGGTAAGAGCTGAAAGGAGAGATCACGCTCCACAGTAGCTCAAAGCCTTCAGTGGTTCCCTAATGGCCACAGAATGATGTCCACATTCACTAACCTGGTATGGGGGCCTTGTTCAGTAGTGCTCCAACCCCTTCTCAATCTTAGCTCCCTTACTCCACTCTCACACAGCTCCTCCACTAGGAAGCAGGGCTGCTCAGGCGCTCACAGTTAAACACTTGCTGGGCGTCAGGACCATGTCAGTGACGCAAAAGGAGCAAAAGGTCCCTGATTGGTAAAGAGCCACCTCATGGCCCACTGGACAACATACTTATGAATACAGTGCTTTGGTGATAGACTGATACAAGTTTCAGAAAATCCAGGCATGGCACGCAATGGAGTAAATGTGTAACTAAGTCAATAGGAGTTCAACTACCAAGCAGAAAGCCACAAAGGATAAAACAGCACAGAGTGAGGTATATGTTCGCATGGCTACAGGACAAAAGGAGTAAATGATAGGGTTAAGAGTAAAAAGATGGGCCAGGTGCAGTAGGTAGCTCACATCTGTAATCCCAGCACTCTAGGAGATGAAGGTGAGAGCATTGCCTGAGTCCAAGGGTTTGAGATCAGTCTGAACAACTTGGTGAGACCTTATCTCTACAATAAATCAAAAAATTAGCCAGACATGGTGGTATACACCTGTAGTTCCAGCTACCTGGAAGACTGAGGCAGAAGGATGGCCTGAGGCCAGCAGATAAAGGATATGGTGGCTGTGAGCATGCCACTGCACTCCAGCCTGGGAGACTCTGACCCAAAAAAAAGAGTAAAAAAGATGGATTGAATGATTATTCAGCTATTAGTCAGATATCAATATTCATAATCATAGTCCATATTTATTGAGCTAGGCACTATAACTGCCTTACAGGAATTATCACATTTCCTATTCACCACAACCCTGTAAGACAGACACTCTTATTTTACAGATAAGGAACGGAAGGCACAGAGTAAAATAACGTGTTCACAGTTGCAAGCTAATAACGTGTAGTGAAGCTGTGCTTCAAATGCAGCCAGGCTAGGCCAAGCACAGTGGCTCAAGCCTGTAATCCCAGCAATTTGGGAGGCTAAGGCAAGAGGACTGCCTGAGCTCAGGGGTTCGAGACCAGCCTGGGCAACTTGGTGAGACCTTGTCTCTACAATAAATCAAAAAATAAGCAGGGCACGGTAGCGCACACCTGTAATTCCAGGTACTTGGAAGACTGAGGCAGAAGGATCACCTGAGCCCAGCAGATCGAGGCTGCAGTGGCCATGAGTGTGCCACTGCACTCCAGTTTGGGCAACAGAGAGATTCTGACTCAAAAAAAACAAAACAAAAACAAAAAACTAAATGCAGCCAGGCTGTCTCCAGAGCCGGTACTGTTTAATTCTTCAAGTTTAGCCAGGCATCGTGGCTCATGCCTGTAATCCCATTCCATTAGGAGGTAGCAATGATAGGATTGTCTGAACCCAAGGGTTCAAGACCAGCTGGGCAACATGACAAGATCTCGTGTATACTATGAACTCCCACTCAAAAAAAATAGCTGGGTGTGGTGGGGCATGCCTGTAGTTCCAGCTACTTGGAAGCCTAAAGCAGAAAGATCGCCTGAGTCCAGAAGTTCAAGGCTGCGGTGGTAGTGACATGTCACTGCACTGCAGCCTGGTTGAAAGAGTGAGATTACAACTGAAAAAAAAAAATTTAAAAATTATCCAAGTTTAGACACAGAGAAAGGTAGGCATACGAAGTGGCCCTTTTAAGCAGGTAAGTGGCATGATCATGATTTTTCCCTCAGAGGAGCAACTCAACAGGCAAGGGGAGAATGAACTAGAACATGGAGAAGAGATGAAAATCTGGGTATCACAGCAGTGAGCTGAAAGGAGAAAAAAATAAAGGGGAATGTCAAGAGAGAATTGAGAGGACTCAACAGCCAAGAAAATGGATGGGAATTTCCAAAAGAAGAAGATGCCAACAAGGACTCAGAGCTCCCATATGACCGGGAACAGAGTTGCAGGCATTAAAAGAGATCAGCAATTGGCAGAGAAAAAGACGGGAGAAAGAGAATTCACCATTCTCAATTCCAGACACTTTTCCCTCTCATACTTCTTATCTGAATTGTTAAGTGTGTGGGGCTTGAACTGTAAAATAACATTTTTTTAGAACAAATGGGCAAATTTTAAAACAAACTAGGAATTAAGACATTTAGAATTACTGTTTTGTTTGTTTGTTTGTTTGTTTGTTTGTTTTCAGTGGGAGTCTCACTGTTGCTCAGGCTGGAGTGCAGCAGCACACTTAAAGCCACCACAGTCTCAACATGCTAGGCTCAGGTGATCCTTGTGCCTCAGCCTTCCAAGTAGCTGGAACTACAGGCATGCACCACCACACTCAGCTAATTTTTTTATTTATTGTAGAGATGAGAAATCACCTAGTTGCCCAGGCTGGTCTCCAATCCTGGGCTCATATAATCTTTTCACCTCCGTCTCCCAAAGTGCTGGGATAACAGGTATGAGCCACTGCACCTGGCAATTTTCTTGAGTGTAATAGTAGCATTGTGGTTATATTCAAAGACAGTCCTAGGCCTTGTGCGAAGGCTCATGCTATAATCCTAGCACTTTGGGCCAAGGTGAGAGGACTGCCTGAGCCCAGAGGTTTAAGACAAGCCTGGACAGCTTGGCGAGACCTCATATCTACAATAAGTAAAAAAATTAACTGGGTATGGTAGCGTGTGTCTGTAGTTCCAGCTACTTGGAAGGCTGAGGAGGAAGGATCACCTGAGCCCAGCAGATCGAGGCTATAGTGGCCATAAGCTTGCCATTGCACTCCAGTCTGGGTGATAGAGTGAGACTCCAATTCAAAAATAAAATAAAATAAGCTGGGCGCAGTAGCTCAAACCTGTAATCCCAGCACTTTGGGAGGTCGAGGTGAGGGGATTACCTAAGCCCCAGAGGTTCAAGAACAGCCTGGGCAACTTGGCAAGACCTCATCTCTACAATAAATCAAAAATATTAGCTGGGCATGGTAGTGCATGCCTGTAGTTTTGGCTACTTGGAAGGCTGAAGCGGAAGGATTACCTGAGCCCAGCAGGTCAATGCTGGGGTGGCCATGAGTATGCCACTGCACTACAGCCTGGGCGATGGAGTGAGACTCCAACTCAAAAAAAAACAAAAATAAAAATGATAGCCCTCTGTTGGAAATCCACATGAGTCTGTTATTTTTCTTCCAATACTCTTAAAGCAAAAACAAAAAAATGAGGGAGTGAGGACTTTTGTGTGAAACAAGAATTGTAGACTATTGATAACTAAAGAGGCTCAGAATACTGATTCCACTTGATCCAGCTATGTCATGCTGGTAAAAGTTTCTTAACCTCTGTTACATGTCCCTTCTTTTGTAAAATGGCAATATTGGTCCCTAACTTTCAAATTGTTGTGAGATTAAAATATTGTGGTGACTATAAACTTAGTGTCTGGCACCAGACAACAGCCTGATAAATGGTATTTACCATCATGTTTAATTTCACAGCAGCCATTACAACCCTAATAATCCAGTAGCCAGGAAGAAATGATGGTGCAAGGATGGTGGTTACCTAAATGACAGCACAAGCCCAGGGTAATATTCCCTGCGGAGGTCCTTGCCCTTAAAACAGCCCTGGTATCCTGGAGAAACAGGTAGGATCTTGAGCTTCAAATGGAACACCACAGGGCACAAGGTGTCAAATTTAGCAATGGTTTGGAGCTGAGAAGACACTATAAGAACATCAAAGGTAAGTGGCCCCGACCTGAAAATACCTTGTCAGGAGCACAGAAGTCCTCTCTTCCTCAACAAACAGTCCTCTCCTGGCAGGCAGGAATTTGAGAAGGAGAACATGAGGATGCAACAGGCAGTGTGAGCATCAACATTGCCTCTTGGCCTCCAGATACCAGGCTAGAAATCCCCAAGTTTAAAGTGAGAGTCTCAGGCTGAGCATGGTGGCTCACGCTTATAATCCCAGCACTTAGGAGGCCAAGGTGAGGACTGCCTGAGCTAGGGGTTTGAGACCAGCCCAGGCAACTTGGCGAGACCTCATCTCTACAATAAATAAAAAAATTAGCTAGGCATGGTGGCACGTGCCTGTAGTTCCAGCTACATGGAAGGCTGAGGCGGAAGGTTGAGGCTGCGGTGGCCGTGAGCATGCCACTGCTCTCCAGCCTGGATGACAGAGTGAGATTCTGACATAAACTAACTAATTAACTAAATAAATAAATAAATAAATAAAGTTAAGGGGTCTCCTCTTCCTTTAGGGAAAAAAAAGCCACAGATCAGTCAGAAAAAAAAAAGAATGTAGACAGCTCCTAGGGGACAGGGATAGCCCCAGCATGCTACTGTTAATGTCCGTGGTCCTCAATGCAGTATTATTAGAATTAGTTAACATCCCACCTGGGCAACTTGGTGAAACCTCATCTCTACAACAAATCAAAAAAAATTAGCCGGACGTGGTAGTACATGTTTGCAGTTCTGGCTACTTGGAAGGTTGAGGTGGAAGGATCACTGAAGCCCAGCAGGTCGAGGCTGCGGTGGCCAGGAGCATGCCACTCCACTACAGTCTGGGTGACAGAGTGAGACTCCAACTCAAAAAAAAAAACAACAAAAGAATTAGTTAAACAGAGATATATACCAGAGATAAGCCAAGCAGTGTACAAGTTTTACCTCCCAAAGTTCCATGAGTTAGGTCTTGTGATTGCCTGAGACTCAGTTAATGATCTTGCTTAAAATTAACAAAGCTACAAAGTGCTGAGACTTGAAGCCTTGCTGTGAAGTGCTATGCCCTTAGCCAGTTTAATTAGTGGTAAGGTCTGTAATGACAACAGCTCTAGGGTCAGACAAGTCTCAGACAGTATCCACACATAGGGTTGAAGGAATATAGATGAAACAAGATGTGCCATTAGTTAACAAATATTTAACGTGGTGATAGGTCCATGGGGGTTCCCTGTATAATGCTTCTGAGTAGGTTTAAGTTTTGTCCTTACCAGAAAATTAAACACAAAATTACAGGTGTAATACCTGGACTCCCACTCCCCGTGGCAGAGAGGGACTAAAAATAGTTAAAATTATTATTATTTTTTAAATCAACCTGCAACTTCCAAACCTGCTAGACATGGGACATGAGAAAACCAAATAGCCACAAGCCGTTTTCCTGGAACTGCAAGATAGTAATCAATTCACAGCCTTACCCCCCACCACCACATCTTCTCTTTGTGAAATTATCGGTTTACAACCCCTTGCAAATTCCAAAGAAAAATGTATAGCCATACAGCCCGACCCCCCTCCCTTACCTAAACTAATATATAAAACCCCTCTCCTCTTTCTCTAGGTTGCTCAGCCTTGGAGCATTAGCCTGCTGAGTCGCGCTGGCGCTAATAAAATGCCACTTCCTAAAGATAACCTCGGTGTCACAGCCTGTTTTCCCATAACATTTCTTGGTGCATGGGCTGGGAAAGAGAGATTTTGGAGTCAGTGTGTTCCACTTCCTTTGTCCTCGGGGTACGACCTCTGGGGCGATGGGAGAGGCAATCTCACCTGGCACGCAGCAGACCTTTTGATCTGTAGGAGGGAGGCCCCTCCCGGTGCACCAAGGCTCAGATCTCGAGAGCACAACAGGGACCCAAAAGAGGTTCGGGAATTGGCATGAGGAGCACCACCTGACAGAAAGGGTAGGAAAAAGGGCCTTTGCATAGACCTGCCAGTAGATGGCAGAAGGGGAGCTTGAACGCCTCCCAGAGTCTGCTAGTAGTCTCCAGTCTGAAGGACTGAAAGGCAGTGGAAGGAAACACTGTCTCAAAACGAACCCACTGACTCCTAGGATTAGGGTGGAGGGCTGGAGAATGTGCTATAGATTGCGTGTGAATGAGCAGGACAGCAGAAGGATTGCATCCTGACCAAAGGGCTGACGTGAATTTTGAGTCTCGATCTAAGCTAGTGACTACTTCATATAGCTGAGGGCAGTCCCAACCTCATCACAGGGTTGGTCCAGGTTGGGGGTTTATACCAACCCACCAATTGCTAAGAGGTGTCTGAATTATCTCCACAAGGAATACAGCTGGAGGAGGATGAAGCAGCTGTTTCCCATAACCCCATTCCCTCATTTGTGTGTGCTTGCCATCTGTTAGGGGGAGGAAATGGGTGGAAACCAAAGTAAGAATATCCCTCTTGATTGTATACTTAAGAAATTAGACACATGTTTCTGTGGAGATTGTTATGGTGTCAAACTGTCCTGGAGAAACCTCCGTATATTCTGTGAAATAGACCGGTCTATTTCACTATCTGGGTTGGATGGCTGCCAGAGGGATCCTTAGACAGAAAAACCATTAGTAGAGTATACAGAATTATAATAGGAGAGCCAGGTCACCCAGACCAATTCCCTCACATCAACTGTTGGCAGGATGCGGTCCTTGCATGGCCCTCTTGGCTAAAAGTTTGCTGGAAAGACAATTGTAAAATTATGGTAGCCCTCAAAACAGCCCAGTCCAAATACCTATCAGAGTCTGATGAGTTAGCTGATAAGCTGGTGCTGGCTGATGAAATAGAAATCCCACCACCTTATTCTCCAGTCTACCAACCATTGCCACTTGCTCCTATGGCACCAGCCACTGTTAGACGCTCACAATTGGAATGCACCCCTAAGCCTAGTATGTCCCTTAAACAACCGGCGGCCACACCTGAACCACCTGTTCTAGGTCTCCACACCCCACCCAGAAAACAGCTGCCAGAATGCATGTCTGACTTCACATCAGGGGAATGTCATGATGCCTTCCAGATGACACTGAGGGAGACTAGGGGACCTATTTATTATGATCAAGAAGGCCAGATCCAAGGTGGGCAACACACATTTGTGTTGCCTTTCACCACCACAGACCTCCTGAATTGGAAAAATCATACGCCTGTCCTTCACGGAAAAGCCTCAGGCTATGATCGACTTAATGAAGTCCATTATCCAGACCCAGAGGCCAACCTGGGTGAACTGCTGCCAACTCCTCCTGATGCTATTCAATACTGAGGAGCATCAGAGAATTACACAGGGGGCTATAAAATGGCTAGAGGAATATACCCCAGCTGGAGCACTCAACACCCAGGCATATGCCCAAAATCAGTTCGCAGAGGAGGACCCCCAATGGGACCCCAACAGTAACCAGGTGCTTGAATGGTATCAGGAGGCCCTCCTGGAGGTATGAGGGAAGTAGAAGAAAAGGCCATAAATATGAGCAAGGATTCTGAGGTGTTCCAGGGAGCTGACAAGAGCCCAAGCCAATTCTATGAGAGACTCTGTGAAGTCTTTTGGCTATACACCCCTTTTGATCCAGAGGCAACCAAAAATCAGCGTATGATGAATGCAACTTTTGTCAGACAGTCCCAGGGGGAATCTAACATAAGCTACAAAAACTAGAGGGCTTTGCTGGAATGGATGTTAGGCAGCTGCTAGAAGTTGCCACCAAAGTGTTCATTAACCAAGATAAAGAGGCTCAACAAGAGGCAGACCGAAAGCTGAAAAAGAAAATGGCCATGCTTGTGCTACCATTTCAGGGTACCAGATAACAGGCCCACCGGGAGGAAACAGAGGCAGAGGTCAGGGAAGACACCCAGGTCGGCAGTTTCCTGGAGCAAACCCAGACCACCTCAGCCTGCCCAGAGACCCCTAAACCCCATCTACCAGCCTACACAACGGACATCACAACCCCCTATGAAGTTAGGGAGAAACCAGTGTGCCTACTGTTACCAAGAAGGCCACTGGAAGGGTGAATGCCCCTAACGAATAGCTGATGAGGAAGCCCAACAGAAAAATGTCCCACAAGGCTCCACTTATCAACACGACCCACCAGCTCTTATCGGCTTTATGGGCCTGGCCTCTATGGAAGGACTGCAACAAGAATAGGTGAGATTGGGCTCTCTACTATCTTTGGGTCCCCAGGAGCCTATGGTCAACATGACAGTAGGGGACCAGCGTATAAACTTCATGGTTGACACAGCAGCTGAACACTTTGTGATCACCCAGCCTGTAGGTCCCTTCTCCCAAAAACGGCCTAATGTTATGGGAGTCACTGGGCGTCAAGTCAGACATCCCTTCACAGTGCCACGACCCCGCACAATCAGCAGCCATGAGGTCATACAAGAGTTCCTGTATCTCCCAGATTGCCCCATAGCCTTAATGGGACGAGACCTCCTGGAAAAGCTTCGAGCTCAGAAAACCTTTGACTTCCTAATCATGTAACTCTGAGATGAAGAGGCTCAGAGGCTAAAATCATGACCCTCACTGTCCCCTGGGAAGAGGAATGGTGGCTCTACAGCCTAACAAAGGCCTCACAAAAATCTCCAGAGCTGCCATTTCGAGTGCCAGGAGTGTGGGCCCAGGACAATTCTCCAGGACTGGCAAGAAATATACTCCCCGTGATTGTGGAACTGAAGTCAGGGGGTGAGCCAGTCCATCAGAGGCAGTACTTCATCCCACACAAAGCACAAATCCACAAGCACCTGGAGAGACTCTTGCATTATGGAATCCTCCAGTTTTGTCAGTCTGTTTAGAATACGCCTCTGTTGCCAGTGCAAAAGCCAGGCACGGATGACTACCAGCTGGTTCAAGACTTGTACGCTGTAAACCAGGTCACGGTCACTCTACACCCCACTGTTCCAAACACATATACGCTGCTGGGTCTCATCCCTGTTGAGGCTGCTTTCTTCACCTGCTGGTACCTTAAGGACGCTTTCTTCTGCATCCGCCTGGCCCCAAGAAGCCAGCTGATCTTCACTTTCCAATGGGAGGACCCGACAAATGGCACCAAGGAACAGTTAACTTGGACCTGGCTGCCCCCAAGGATTCAAGAATTCTCCAACCATCTTTGGCAGGACACTAGCCTCAGATTTAAAAGCCTTTCCAGCACACCAGTGTGACTGTACCTTGCTCCAGTATACAGATGACTTACTGTTGGCAGCACCAACATGGGAAAATTGTATGCAAGGGACACAACAACTGCTCACCCTCCTGTGAAAGGCGGGTTACAAGGTCTCAAAGAAAAAAGCCCAAATATGTCAGGAAAAAGTTAGGTGTCTAGGTTTTCATTTGTCCCAGGGGAGCACCAACTTGGCACTGAAAGGAAACAAGCAGTGTGTTCAATACCAGTCCAAACTATCCGGCAAAAAATCCAGGAGTTTTGGGTGGCTGCAGGGTTCTATAGAATTTGGATACCTAATTTCTCCATCATGGCAAAACCCCTCTGGGGGTAGTGAACGGGAGCCTCTGCTATGGGAAAAAGTTCAAAAACAGGCCCTTGAACAAATTAAACAGGCCCTCACCAATGCACCTGGTCTGGGACTCCCAGATGTGACTAAGCCTTTCCTTCTATATGTGCATGAATGTGTTGGCACTGCACTAGGGGTCCTGACTCAAATGCTCAGGTCATGGCATAACCCCATGGCATATTTATCCAACAACTAGATTCTGTGGCTCAGGGCTGGTCACCTTGTTTACGAGCTCTGGCAGCCATGGTACTCCTGATAACAGAAGCTGACAAAATAACTATGGGACAAAACCTAGCTGTCAGGGTGACTCATGCTGCAAAATATTTAATGAAATACAAGAGGCAATATTGGCTAATCAATGCTCAAATGATCAAATATCAGGGAATGCTCTGTGAAAACCAATGCATTCGCCTAGAGGTGGTAAAGACCCTAAATCTGGCAACCTTACTACCTATAGAGTCAGACCATGACTGCATTGAAATAATAAATGAAGTGTTCTCTACTGTCCAGATTTAACAGACCAGCCCCTCAGGGACCCTGAAGTCAAGTACTTCATGGATGGCAGCACTTTCATACAGGAGGAAGCGCGTTTTGTAGGCTATTCGGTGGTAACTTTAAACTCCACAGTTGAGGCAAAACCTCTGCCGATAGGAACTTCATTTCAGACAGCAGAATTCATTGCGCTCACTCAAGTCCTCCAGCTAGCTGCAAGGCTACACGCTGATATCTATACAGACGTCAAGTATGCTTTTACTACCTTTCATGTGCATGGGGCCTTATACAAGGAGAGAGGATTAATCAATTCAGGGGGGAAAAGACAAAAAATAATGCAATGAAATTCGAGAGCTACTAGACGCTGTGTGGGCACCAAAAGAAGTCGCAGTCATACATTACAGAGGGCATCAGAAGGGAAATGTGATAACTGCCAGAGGAAATCACAAAGCAGATCAAAAAGCAAAGCTTGCAGCAACAAGAGAAACGACCAACACAACTACAATAACTGCGGCGCTGCTTTCTAGCCCGCTGACGAACTGGAGCCCTCGCTACAAGCCAAATGAGAAAACGTGGTTTGAAACTGAAACGGGACACTACTTACAAGCCAGATGGTGGAAATTTCAAGACGGCTGAATAGCAATTCCAGAATTATTG
This sequence comes from Carlito syrichta, assembly GCF_000164805.1. Classification (NCBI taxonomy): domain Eukaryota; kingdom Metazoa; phylum Chordata; class Mammalia; order Primates; family Tarsiidae; genus Carlito; species Carlito syrichta. The sequence continues at coordinate 156,520 of NW_007260116.1, forward strand.
TTCCAGCATTTGTCAGGCAATTTCACCAAGGGAAACACAGTGGATGGATCACTCTTGAAAATACCCTTAGTAAGTACTTCTATGTCCCCCGATTCTGCAGTATAGTGTGGGTAGTCTGTGAACAATGTGTAATTTGTGTTCAAAATAACCCGCAGCAGAGATCCAAAGTCTCCCCCGGAGTGCAGCATGTCGGGGGGAACCCTTTGAGGATCTTATCATGGACTTTACAGAACTCCCATGCTGCCAAGGCAACAAACATCTCCTTGTTTTTGTGTGTACTTTCTCAGGATGGGTGGAGGCCTTCTCCACTAGGACAGAGAAAGTCACCAAAGTGTCCCAAATCCTGTTAAAAGAAATCATTCCTTGGTTTGGATTCCCGATCACCATAGGATCGAACAATGGACCGGCATTTGTAGCCGAGGCAATACAGTTAATGACAAGAGGACTGTAAATCAAATGGAAGCTCCCTACAGCCTATCGGCCACAAAGTTTGGGAAAGGTGGCGTGAATGAACCAGATCGTAAAATCACAACTAAGTAAGTTATGCCAAGAAACTCATTTAAGCTGCGTCCTGCTTCTGCCAATAGTCTTTATAAGGGTAAGGTCTAGCCCCACAAAACAAACAGGTTTCTCGCCTTTTGAAATCCTTTATGGGTGGCTACTCCCTCTTGTTAAGGGCATACAGGGAGACTTAAAGGAGTTAGGAAATCTTACTCTAAAACAACAAATACAAGCCTTAGGTTCAGCCTTAAATGCCATCCATTATCAAGTCAGAAAATGGTTACCAATTAGTTTAGCTACCAATGCCCATTCTTTTAAGCCAGGTGATATGGTATGGGTAAAAGAATGGAATGTACAGCCTCTAAAACTCCTCTGGAGGGGCCCATTTACTGTCCTTTTGTCTATCCCAACTGCAGTCAAAGTAGCCAAAATAGTTCCCTGGATCCATTATAGCAGAGGTAAGCCTGCCTCCCAAGACTGGGAATACACCACAAATCCATCTACTCCCCTTAAGCTGACCCTTCAGAAAGTCACCAATGCCAACGGAAAACCTGAAACGGATTCCCCAAGTCCTGTTCTAGCCACTCTGGAGCTGGCTAGTCTACGCACTGCTGAAGTTTGAGAATCCATTGGCCTTGCTTCAGTCACACACTAGACGCTGGCTGATCTACGCGAGGCAGAAACTTGAGGACTCAATGGAATCAACATCTTACTGATAAGATCCATTAGCCTTGCTTCAGCCACACACCAAACACTGGCTGATCTGCACATGGCAGAAGTTTGAGGACTCAACAGAATCAACACCTTATTGATAAGTTATTGTTTCACTTTGTCAGCCTTTGTATTTGCCAATTGCTATACTGTTGGTCGTTTTATTTGCTATATGACTGACTTGATTTGCTATAGGACTGAGAAAGTCAACCCCTACAAATTGGACATGTTGGGAAAAGGTCTCACTAGTATTTCTGTTCTTTCTTATAATAGGAAGCTTTCTTGTGCTTTTATGTACTTCTGCCTAATTTGGGTGTCTATCATTTCCCCCACACACCCAGCATGTAAATGTATAGAAACTATCTGGCCAGATCTAAAAGTATTCCATTGTTATTCATCCCAGCCAGAAGTTTGTTATACTGACAAACCAATATGTATCCATAATGGCCAGCTGTACTTTACTGGATTATCAAAACAGAGCTACCACTACACTAAAGATGGTGTTATAGCTTGTAGTAGCCTCGGAAGCACAAATTGGGTTTGTTGGGATCTCACCCCTGCACCCAAAGCTGAGAGACTGTTGAAAGAAGTTGTACAATTTATAACTCCCCTGGTTGCCCAACAGCCAGAGTTAACCCCCTTCCCTCAACCATCTGTTTATAAGTTTGGCTGAAAACAAAGCCTGGACACTTGGTGTCACCAATTGTTGGGTATGCGGGGGAGCCCTAATGACTGAAAAATGGCCTCGGAAAGGAACTAGTCTTGATGCATACCAGCTCCTTCAATGAAACAATTCTGTAACTGTTAGAACAGACAACCTACCCCCAAAATGGGTTCTCTCCTCAAAAATAATTGGAGAAGACTGCTTAAGCAGAGCAGGCCCTGCTTATACTCAATAGGTAGAAGAAACTCCTTACAAAAAAATATTATACTGGAAATCAACCCACCAAAGCTGGTGGCCAACAAGGCCTGTTTGGTATTGGGCACCTGCTTATGCAACTAAATTCCCAATGTACTATTGTTACCTAAACTATAAGTAACTCTATAGTACTATCCTCTGAACAAGCTAACCCATTTCAAGGTATCCCTGTTATAAGTCAAAGCTGGACAAACCTGTCCTCTGTAAATCCAGACCACTGGACAGCCCCTAAAGGGCTGTTTCAGATATGTGGAAAGGTTGCATATACACAACTCCCAGCGCTATGGAAAGACACAGGTACCATAGGAATAATCCAGTCAGGATTTTTCCTTCTGCCCAACCCGAAGGGAGATAAACTGGGCATTCCCCTTTATGAGAGCCTCAAAACACAGGATGCTTGATCTTTTGATCAAACTCTTAATATAGGAGGGTTCCAGGTTTGGAAAGATGACGAATGGCCACCCAGAAAATTATAAATACTTATGGCCCAGACACGTGGGCACAAGATGGAAGTTGGGGAATACTGCACACCCAAATCACATGATCAGGTTACAAGCTGTCTTAAAAGTTATAACTAACCAAACAGCCATGGTTTTTGAGCTTGTTGCTCAACAACAAGCCCAAATGTGTGCCACAATTTGTCATAACTGCCTAGTTTTGGACTACCTGCTAGCAGATGAGGGAGGAATATGTGGTAAATTTAATGGTTCTGATTATTATTTGCAAATCGATGATAATAGTAAAGCTATAACTGATATAGCCACCAATATTAGAAAGCCTGCCCATGTCCCAGTACAAAAATGCCGTGGCATAAAAATTGGCAACTGGTTTGAAAACATGTCCTTGTTCTGGGAGGATTTAAGTACATTACTGGATCTGTAATCCTAATGTTGGGATCCTGTCTTATCCTCCCTTGCATAGCCCCAATAATTATGAACTCCATCTCTAAGTTTGTGGAAACAGTTGTTGAACAAAAAACCGCGGCCCACATAATGTTAATGCACCAAATTGAAGATGATGCTCTTTAACCCATAAAGGGTTGAGCATCAAAGCGGGGAGTGTGGCAGAGAGGGGCTAAAAGCAGTTTAAAATTATTCCTTTTTAAAAATCAACCTGCAAGCTCCAAACCTGCTAGACATGGGACGTGAGAAAACCAAATAGCCACAAGCCACTTCCTGGAACTGCAAGATAGCAATCGATTCACAGCCTTACCCCCACATCCTCTCTTTATGAAGTTATCAGCTTACAACCCCTGCTTGTCATGTATATCCTGGAAACAATTTGTTCTTTGAATATCTAGTTTTGCTAAATACAACCTTGCAAATTCCAAAGAAAAATGTATAGCCATACAACCCGATCCCCCTACCTTACCTAAACTAACATATAAAACCCCTCACCTCTTTCTCCAGGTTGCTCAGCCTTGGAGCATTAGCCCGCTGAGTCACACTAGTGCTAATAAAATGCTACTTCCTAAGATAGCCTCAGCGTCATAGTCTCTCTGTTTCCCCGCAACACCCCCATATGCCAGATGACTTGGACAATTGACCAACAGCCCTCAGAAGTCCCCATCCTAACTAACACCCTAGAGCCCCAAGCCAGAGGACTGGACCCATCACATGTGGGGAAGAACAGACAGGGAATCAGCCAAACTGGCCACCCACATGACACTCAAACCCGGGATCTTGGCCACAAAGCAGAGTGGTCACCAGTCACATGACAAATTCTGGGTCAAGAGGTCCCACAAAACATTCAAAAAGCTGCCTGGGGCCATTGCCTTGCTAGACTCGTTGAGCTATGGCTGTCACCATGCTTCCTGGCTTTGGCGCCCTCCCCACCTCGGGGAGGTGAATCTTCTCTTTCTCTCTCTACTTTACTTTTAAATAAACTATATTTTTAAATCTAACTTCTGTGCAATTCTTTGCATCTTCCATGCAGCATCTGATTGCACCCGAGAGGGCCACATGTGGGAAGTGATTTCTTTTTAAATAAATCTTTCTTAAAAAAAAAAAAAGCTGCCCAGATGCAGGCCACAGTGATGCAATTCACTGCTACTAGAGAACGAAACTTCTTTCACCCCTCCCCGCAAAATCCCCAGAGACTCCAGAACCAAGACACTCCCCCAGACCCCCTCAGATACTTCCATCAAGTCAGGCTCACCTCCACCACCACCCAACCTCAAGAAACCAAGGCACATCAAGACCTGAGGCGTCCTCCCTCCTGCCCTCACCACTCACCCAATCACCACTTGGGACATATCTAGACCCATCCCCAAAACAACAAAAACAACACCCTTTGAATTTATCGTCAGCCCTCGGTTCCCACAACTTCTCAGAGTTGCAGGACTCAAATAAACATGGCTTCGCCAAGAAGCACCAAGGGACATACAGCCGTAGCCACGTCCCCACGACGAGGATAGAGCGAGTTGGTCGGCTGGACCAGCCGAACTCATCCCCACAGGGCAAATAAGCCCCGGGGACGCATGCCTGGGGCCGCCCTTCCTTTCAAGAGTTTGGCAAATAATAGGCCCACACTCCTCAAAAAGACATTCGAGTTCCAGATCACTTTGGTCCCAACCGGGGAAGGCAGGTCCGCGGGGCGCCCAGCCACCCCGAGGTTCCCAGCCGTCCGGGTCTAACCCCATTGCCCCGCCTAAGTGAGCGTCTCCAGTCGCGCTCCCTCCTCCAAAAACGAAACATCCCAACCCGTCGTCCTGAGCTGCCCCAGCGCACCGACCGACCCCAGCCCGCACTTCCCACACGCCACACACTACCCAGAGTCCTAACCTAGCCCCGGCCTTTCCCGACCCTCCTCCTCCCGCGGGAAAGGGCATCATCCTGGGGCCCACCAGACCGACCCATTCGCCACCGGCCGCCGACCTACCCAGAAGCAGTTTCCAGAATCCTGCAGGCTCCGGCTCCCGCTGGCCGCCACGAGCTGCTTCTGGACCGTGCAGTGGTTAAGGTACCAGGACAATGACTATTGCTGCGACAGCCTCCCCGTCTCTCTTCTGAAAATTCCCATGCCGACAGCAGGACCGACCGCCCCGCGAAGTCTCTGTAGCCTCCGCCCATTCTCCACCAGGGATTCAGCCCCACAAGCCTCTGCGGCAGCTTCCGCAGTCGCTTCCGGATGCAGGGGCTGCGCGCTGATGGCATTTCCTGTTAGTGAATACGGTCTAGGTTGCGTTGCATGTCCGGGGAGGTTGGAGTTCGGATTTTCCTGCCCGGGTTGGTAACGGACAAGCTGCCTTACGTGAGCACCAGCCGGGTTTGAATTCGTGCTGCCTGCGCACCCCTTGGGTCATCGTCATTGTATTTGAGGGGGGAGATACTGGGCAGCGCTGTCTTTCACACTTGATCCCTTACCCTCAACTCTAGTGCACTCCTCTGCGTGCCTGTCGACATTTTCCTCCTGTTGAAGTGCTCAGACTTTGTGCAACTCTCATCCCGGAGGGAGGAAGCCTCACCCAGGCTGGGGTATGGCTCTGGCCTCCCATCTAAGATCCAGGTTGAGAACTGGGCTAATCGGTACCGCTTCAACATGGCAATTCGTGTTCCGCAAAGCAGGCCTTCTTCAGCTCCTGGGAGGCGACTTTGAATCGTATTGATAAGTAAAAATTAAGTTGAATTTTCCCTGCCCTCTCTCCCTTAGAGTGTTTCCATGAGAAATCTATTTGAAAGTGCCCCTTAGCCTGGCGCCGTGGCTCACCCCCATAATCCCAGCATTTGGGGAGGCGAAGGCGAGAGGATTGCCTGAGCTCAGGGGTTCGAGACCACCCTGGGCAACTTGGCAAGACCCCGTCTCTACAATAATTCAATAAAATTAGCTGGGTGTGGGGGTGCACACCTGTAGTTCCAGCTGGTTGGAAGGCTGAGCCTGAAGGATTGCCTGAGCCCAGCAGGTCAAGGCTGTAGTAGCCGTGAGTGTGCCACTGTACTCTATCCTGGGCAACAGAGTGAGACTCTGACACAACAAAAAGAAAATGCTCCTTAGCAATGTGTGTAATTCTTTACAAAGGGCTGGTTAAGCGTTTTTGTCCCTATACAAAGTAAGAATGCTATTCTTTTCCTGGCACAGTGGCTCTTGCCTATAATCCCAGCACTTTGGGAGGCTAAAGTGAGAGGACAGCCTGAGTCCACGGGTTCAAGACCAGCCTGGGCAACTTGGCGAGACCTTGTCTCTACAAGAAATAAAAAAATTAGCTGGGTGTGGTAGCGCATGCTTGTAGTTCCAGCTACCTGGAAGGCTGAGGTGGAAGGATCACCTGAGCCCAGTAGGTTGAGGCTGCGGTGACTGTGAGCGTGCTTTTGCACTCCAGCCTGGGTGACAGAGTGAGATGCCAATACTAATAATATTAATAATAAATAATAATAATAGCAATACTATTCTCTTTACTACATTTGTGGAGGGAATTTTTCTGGGTTGGTAGGAGATTTTATTTTTGTCCAAGAGCATCCCTCCTTCCACCCTCTTATTTCTCTTTACCTTCCCCATGTCAGCCTTCTGAGGCTTCTCTGTTCTCCAGTACTCAAGAGACAGACTTAATGACCCCAAGGCCACTGTGAGCCAGGAGATAGATATAAATTTCCTGATATTCTGTCATAGTTTTCAAAGAATGAACCCATTCCCTTCTCTTGTCTTGGAGGCTGCCGTGTTAGTAGTGAGCAGAATCCAGCCCTGGATCTGGGGTCCTCCCTTAGCGTCTCTCTGTGCTCCATTTTGACTACTATTCATCATGTGAATAACATACATGAAACAATTTAAATCAAAACCCAAGGAGAGAGATTATGTCAATAAGAAATTTCTGTCCCTTCTATTTAATTTTGTTAAGAACCAAAATTGCTCTAAAACTGATGGTCTATTTGTTACAAAGAAAAGTTAGGAAAACATTGCAGAGTATTTACTTGCCCTTGCCCCACTCCCTCCTCTGGATCCTCAGCCATCTTGAAGCCTGCATTCATAGCATAGGGCACATTTGTGACAAACCAACATCATATTCAATGGTGAAAACTTAAAGCTTCCCCCCTAAGATAAGTGACAAGACAAGGATGCCACTTCTTCTTTTTTTTTTTGAGTGGGAGTTTCGCTCTGTCATCTAACTGGAGTGCAGTAGCACACTTTTGGTCACCACAGCCTTGACATGCTGGGTGGGCTCAGGCGATCTTTCTGCCTTAGCCTTCCAAGTAGCTGGAACCACAGGTATGCACCACCACGCCCAGCTGAAGTCTAGCCATGTTCCTCAGGCTGGTGTCAAACCCCTGAGCTCAGGCAATCCTCTTGCCTCCACCTCCCAAAATGCTGGGATTATAGGTGTGAGCCACTGCACCCAACCTGCCACTTCTATTCAACATTGTACTTGAAGGTCTACCCAGAGAAATTAGACAAGAAAAAGAAATTATAGCCGTCCAAATGGAAAAGGAAAAAGTAGGCCGGGCTCGGTGGCTCAGCCTGTAATCCCAGCACTTTGGGAGGCCAAGGTGAGTGGATTGCCTGAGCCCGCGGGTTCGAGACCTGCCTGGGCAACTTGGTGAGACCTCATCTCTACAATAAATCAATAATCAGCCGGGCGTGGTAGCGCACACCTGTAGTTCCAGCTACTTGGAAGGCAAAGGCTGAAGGATCGCCGGAGCCCAGCAGGTCGAGGCTGTGGTGGCCGGGAGCAGTCACTGCACTCCAGTCTGGGTGACAGAGTGAGACTTCAACTCAAAAAAAAAAAAGAAAGAAAAGGAAAAAGTAAAAATGAACATGTGATCTCATATATGGTAAACCTTATATTTCTGTAAGTGACAATGATCCCAACAACAAAATAAATGCAAATACATCCTATTTTCATGGGTTGGAAGACTTAACATTATTAAGATGGTAATACTTAAAGCAATCCCTATCAAAATTCCAATGACAGAAATGGAAATGCTGATCCTAAAATCATATGGCATTTCAAGGGCTCCCAAATAACCAAAATAATTTTGAAAAAGAACAGAACTGAAGGACTCACTTCTTAATTTCAAAACTTAATGCAACGTTTCAATGATTAAAACAATGTGGCACCGATAGACATATAGACCAATGGATAGAATAGAGAGTCCAGAAGTAAGCCCATACACAGTTGTCAGTTGGTTTTCAACAAGGGTGCCAAGACCACTTAATGGGGAAAAAATAGTCTTTTCCACAAATGGTGCTGGAACAACTAGATAACCACACACAAAAGAATGAAGTTAGATCTCTATCACCCACTTTACACAAAAATTAACATGCATAAATATCAAAATATAAAAATTAAAACTCCTAGAAAAAAATACAGGAGTAAATTTTCATGACCTTGCATCTGTAAACAGTGTCTTAGCTATGACATCAAAATCACAAGCAACAAAAGAAAAAAATTAATTGGAGTTTATAAAAATTTAAAATTTTGTGCATCGAAGATACTATCAGAAGACTGAAAAGACAACCCATGGAATGAAAAATATTTCCAAATCCTATAGATGATAAGGGTCTAGTGTCTGTGGTAGCCTTGACCCTGACACTGCACTCCAGCCTGGCAACAGGATAAGATTTCAATGAAAAATAAAATGAAATAAAATAGGCAAAGGACTTGGATAGATATCTCTTTTTTAAAAAATGGTGTATACAGCCGGCCTCGGTGGCTCAGCCTGTAATCCCGCACTTTGGGAGGCTGAGGTGAGTGAATTGCCTGAGCCCGCGGGATCGAGACCCACCTGGGCAACTTGGCGAGACCTCATCACTACAATAAAAATTAAAAAATGAGCCAGGCGTGGTAGCACGCAACTGTAGTCCAGCTACTTGGAAGGCTGAGGCGGAAGGATGGCCGGAGCCCAGCAGGTTGAGGCTGCGGTGGCCGAGAGCAGCCACTGCACTCCAGTCTGGGTGACAGAGTGAGACTCTGACTCAAAAAAAAAAAAAAAAAAAAAGTGGTGTATACAATCTGGCAACAAACACATACATAAAAAGATGCTTAATGTCATTAGTCACTAGGAGAGTGCAAACCAAAGTAATCAAAGATGCTATAGTATCAGGTGATCTTTCTGCCTCAGCCTCCCGAATAGCTGGGATCACATGTGTGCAACACCACACCCAGCTAAATATTTTTTTATATTTTGTAGAGTTTGGGGGTCTTGCTATGTTTAGACTGATCTCGAACCCTTGGGCACAAGTAATCCTCCTATCTCAGCCTCCCAAAGTGCTGGGATTACAGGCATGAGCCACTGCATCCAGTAAAAAAAAAAATTTTTTTTTAGTAGGAATCTCTTCTGTTACCCAGGCTGGAGTGCAGTGACGTGCAGTGACATGCTCATGGTCACCACAGCCCTGGCTTGCTGGGCTCAGGTGATCCTTCTGCCTCATCTTCCTAAGTTCCTAATTAGCCACCACCACACCTGGCTAATTTTTTGATTTATTGTAGAGACAAGGTCTTGCCAAATTGTCCAGCCTGGTCTCGAACTCCTGGACTCAGGCAATCCTCTTGCCTCTGCCTCCCAAAGTGCTAGGATTACAGGTGTGAGCCACCACGCCTGTCCCCCAAACAGTTTTTTAATAGAAAATATCAAATGTTGGCTAGGATATGGATAAATTAGAGTCTTCATACCTTACTTTGCTAGTAAGAATGTAAAGTGTTATATCCACTAGGGAAATCAGTTTGGCGGTTTCTCAATGAGTTAAACAGAAAATTACCATATGATTCAGCATTTCCACTCCTAGCTATGTGCCCCAAATAATTGAAAACAAGTATTCAGAAAAAAACTTGTACAGAATGTTTACAGCAGCACCATTCACAATAACCCAAAGGCAGAAACAATCTAAATGTTCATCCACTGATAAACAAGCATTTTATATACAAAATATGGTACATCCATACAATTATTATTATTGAGTTGGAGTCTCACTCTGTCACTCAGACTGGAGTGCAGTGGCCACTCCTGGCCACCACAGCCTCGACCTGCTGGGCTCCGGTAATCCTTCCGCCTCAGCCTTCCAAGTAGCTGGAACTACAGGTGCACTATACCACGCCCGGCTAATTTTTGATTTATTGTAGAGATGAGGTCTCACCAAGTTGCCCAGGCGGGTCTCGAACCTGCGGGCTCAGGCAATCCACTCACCTCAGCCTCCCAAAGCACGGGATTACAGGCTGAGCCACCAAGCCTGGCTCATCCATACAATTAAATACTATTCATCCATAAAACAGAATGAAGTATTGATATATGGTATAACAAGGATGAGCCTTGAAAACATGCTATGTAAAAGAAACCAGGCAAAAAATACCATATTGTGTCTTTCCATTTATATGAAATCTCCAGAATGGGTAAATCTATAGGATAAAGTAGATGAGTAGTTGTCAGGGTTTGGTGGGAAGGTAAAATGGAAAATGACCACTTAATGGGTACGGGATTTCCTCTTGGGATGATGAAAACGTTCTGGAACTAGTTAGTGCTCATGGTTGTGCAACACTGTGAATGTACCATGAGGGGGCCCCCAGTAAACTTAAATTGCCTTTGTGGAGGGCAGGCCCCTTATAGTACAGACTTCCTCTGCTGGTAATTGTTCCAGGGACCCATTGACATCAGTGTACCAGCTAGCATTGTTGTGAAAGGCTGTGTTTGGCTTCAGTGATTTTTTTTTTTGGTGGCAAACAGGTTACTGATTTTTCTACCATAACTATGCACCTGCCCACACTATACTGAGTGTTCAGCTGTTTTTTTCTAGTGACTGTGTGACTCCTGTGCCCCACCCTTCTTATTCACCCAATCTTGCCCTAAGTGACTATTTTTGTTTCCTTGGATGAAACAGTTCTCAAAGGGAAATGTTTTGTTGATATGGTTGAGGAGAAACAAAAAACAGCACAAGTGAAGAGGGAAACAAAAAATGGCAGAAGCACTGAAAGGTATCAAAATTGATGACTTCAAAAACTTCAACAGTGGAAAAAGCTTTTCAATGGGGTATTGCATGAAACAGAGTACTCTGAAGGTAACTAAACTTTTAAAATGAAAGAATGAATACATAATTTTTTATAAATACCAGTTTTTGAAGGTCTCCATAATAACACTCTACAACTTTACATGGTCAGAAGTGAAACTTTTTATGTCTTTTAGAATGCACTGAAATGAACATCATCTTAATATGAGCTAAAAGTTAAGGGATACACATTTGTATTAACTAAATGTTCTTCTTGTGAGTGAGACCAAAATATATGTAACTAAGGTGTGTTTATGAAAACATGCTAGCAGGGTGCAGTGGCTCACGCCTGTAATCCCAGCACTTTGAGAGGCAGAGGTGAGAGGATTACCTGAGCACAGAGGTTCAAGACCAGCCTGGGCAACATGGAGAGACCGCATCCCTACAATAAATCAAAAAATTAGCTGGATGTGGTGGTGTGTGCATGTGGTTCTAGCTACTTGGATGACCGAGGCAGAAGGATCACTTGAGCCCAGCAGGTCGAGGCTGTGATGGCCATGGGTGTGCCACTGCTCTCCAGCCTGGGCGGCAGAGTGAGACTCCAATGCCAAAAAAAAAGTGTGCAAAACTTAAAGGATCTTAAAATTTATGTCATTAGGAGTTATAATCAATTACAGTGAATTGAAGCAGTGTTTGTGTCAGTGAGCTCATAATCACACATCTTCCCAAAGAACCTTTTTGTGACTGGTCAAATCAAAGTCAGATGAAACCAGGTGCTGTGGCTCACACCTATAATCTCAACAGTTTGGGAGGCAGAAGCAAGAAAATTCCATGAGCCCAGGGGTTCGAGACAAGCCTGGGAAACTTGGTCAGACCTCATCTCTACAATAAATAAAAAAATTAAGGGCAAGTACAGTGGCTCATGCCTATAATCCCAGCACTTTGGGAGGTTGAGTGAAAGGATTGTCTGAGCCCATGAGTTTGAGACCAGCCTGGTCAGCTTGGTGGGACCTTGTCTCTACAATAAATTTAAAAATTAGCTGGGCATGGTGGTGCATGCCTGTAGTTCCAGCTACTTGGAAGCCTGGGGTGAAAGGATTGCCTGAGTCCAGCAGGTCGAGGCTGTGGTGGTCATGAGCATGCCACTACACTCCAGTCTGGGTGACAAAGTGAGATTCCAATGTAAATAAATAAATAAATAAAAGTAAGGTGAATTCAGTCAGCATTTGAAGAAAAAAAAAGGCAGTCTAATATAAAGAATCTCAATATTATATATATAACATTTTAAAACACAAGCTCAGATATTCTCAAATTCTTTTTTTTTTTTGAGTTGGAGTCTCACTCTGTTGCCCAGACTGGAGTGCAGTGGCCGCTCCCGGCCACCGCAGCCTCGACCTGCTAGGCTCCAGCCATCCTTCCGCCTCAGCCTTCCAAGTAACTGGAACTACAGGCACGCTACCATGCCCGGCTGATTATTGATTTATTGTAGAGATGAGGTCTCGCTGCCCAGGCGGGTCTCGAACCCGCGGGCTCAGGCAATCCACTCACCTCAGCCTCCCAAAGTGCTGGGATTACAGGCTGAGCCACCAAGCCCAGCTTATTCTCAAATTCTTATGCTAGTTAGAACAAACTGAGAATAACATAAATTTTATGTAAACAAACTCAGTGAGAAACACATTTTCATTACAAATACACTCTCCTATTGTTTGTTAAACCTATTTATGACATTTGTGAAAACAAGCCCAGAATCCCATATTGTTCTTAAGAAATTTTAAAATATACTTATAAGTGCTCAAAAGATTTCTTCTTACTGGGCCTGGTGACTCACACCTATAATCCCAGCACTTTGGGAGGTGTAGGTGAGAGGATTGCCTGAGCTCATAGTTCGAGACCAGCCTGGACAACTTGGCAAGACCTCATCTCTACAATCAAGAAAGAAATTAGCCAGGCATGGTGGCATGTTCCTGTAGTTCCAGCTACTTTTAGGGTTGAGGTGGAAGGATCACCTCCAGCAAGTCAAAGCAGCAGTGGCCGTAAGCATGCTACTGCACTCCAACCTGGGCAACAGAGTGAGACTCCGACTTAAAAAAAAAAAAAAAAAGATTTCTTCTTGTGATGTGGAGGAAATATAATGGCTCAAAGCAGGATTTTGAAGTCAATTTAGAATCACTTATTGTTCTCCAAAGAACCTTCAAAAATACTCCCAAGTTGAGAGGTATTCAAAAGTACAGAAACTTTGGCTTCTTTTTCTTATTAGAATTACTGCTGCTAACTACATCACTAATGATAACTTGAGACACATGTATGTCCTGGAGCTCCGCTTTTACATACTGTAGTTATTCTAATTATATCTAGTTATGTAGTTATTTTGGGTTATCTTGTTATCTCTACTAGTTGCTAGTTCTCACTAGCAAAACATTAACAAAAATAGTTATAGTTAAGAGGAATGTATGATTCAAATTTTCTTAGCTTACCCTTTTGCCTTTACTTTGACCTTGGACACGATCTTCACTCTTAGAGAGGGTCAATATGAGAGTGAAAGACAGGGTCAGGTGATGGTATCAGAGTGAGCATCACACAATCAGGGTGATGGTCCATATCTGTGTTATGGTGAGGATCACAGTAAGGGTGTCAGGGTCAGTGACTATGTAAGGGTGAGGGGGAGTCAGTCTCAGAATGAACAGGTCAGATTCAGAATGGGGGTAGGTGTGAGAGTGAAGGTCAGGACCAGAGTGAGGGTGAGGGTAGTGGTCAATTCTAGGTGGTGAGGTGGAAATCAGGGTCAGGGTCATTATTGGGATGAATGTTAGATTCAGGTTAGACTCAATGTGAGGATGAGGGTCAGGGTCACAGAGTGCCTAAGGATGTGGTTTAGAAGCTAGATGTGGTGGCTAATATCTGTAGTCCCAGCGACTTGAAGGCTAAGGTGGGACTTGAGTCCAGAAGTTTAAGGCCAGCCTGGTTAACATAGAAAGACACTGTCTCTAGGGAAAAAAATGCAAAACTTGTGGTTTATGGTAAAGGTGAAGCCCAGGTAAGACGTTCATTGTTTAGGGTCAGGCTGAGGGTGAGGGTCAGTGTTTGGTTTAGGATCAGGGTAGGCTCAATTAGTAAAGTCGGAGTGAGAGCAGGTGAGAGTGTGAGATGGGCGTGAGCATGTCAAGGTAAGTATCTGTTTGAGGAATAAACTCAGGATCAGTGAGTGGGGAAGGGTCAGGGTGAGGATAAGGGTCTGGTTTGGAGTCAAGGACAGTTTCAAGATAAAACTGAGGGTCAGGGTGAGGGTGAGTGAGGGAAAGTGAGGTTTAGCTGAGGGTGAGTGTGAAGTGAGAGTTGGCTGGGGACAGTGGTCCACGCCTGCAATCCCGGCACTTTGGGAGGCACAGGTGAGAGGATTGCCTGAAGTCAGGGGTTGGAGACCAGCCTAGGCAACATGGTGAGACCTCGGCTCTACAATAAATAAAAAAATCAGCTGGGTGTGGTGATGCATGCCTTTGGTTTCAGCTACTTGGAAGGCTGAGATGGAAAGATCACCTGAGTCTAGCGGGAGGAGGCTGTGGTGGCCATGAGTGTGGCACTGCACTCCAGCCTGGATGACAGAGTGAGACTCCAACTCAAAAAAAAAAAAGAGAGAATGAAAGAAAAAGAAAAGAAAATGAGAGTCAAGTGTGATTCAGGCCCAGTATGGTAGGTCAGATTTAGGGTCAGAGTCAAGATGAGAGTTGCCTCACATTCAGGATAAAGGCTAGGCTCCAGGATAGAGGGTGTCAGGGTGAAGGGGAGTGTGAGTTTCAGGATAAATATGAGAGTGAAATCAATTTCAGAATGTAATTTTTGATCAGTGCCCATGCCAGTCAAGGTCATAATTAGACTTAAATGAGAGTCTTGGTGAATGTCTGTGTTAAGATCAGTGTTGGACTTTCCAGGGTGAGGGTCAGGTGAGGGTCAAAGTGAAGATGTGTGAAGGTACATGTATGGGTGAGGATCAGGGCCATGGTGATTACGAGAGTGAGAGTGATCATAAAGGTGACAGTGAAGGTAAGGAGCAGGGTAAGAGTAAGTTTCAGAATGAGGGAGATGGTCAAATTAGGGTCAGAGTAAAGGTGAGGGTCAAAGTGATGGTCAGATTGTGAGCAAGTGTCACAGTCATGCCAGGAGCAGGGTGAGAGTCTGGGACAAGGTAGTGTAAAGGTTACAGGATGAAATGGTCTTCATCAGGATTGGGAGAGGCTGAAGATGGGGGAATATGGGGGAATATGGAGGTCAGGGTAAACTTAAGAATCAGAG
>NW_007260116.1:171890-176520 GCF_000164805.1 Carlito syrichta
GGGAGGGGGAGGGGGAGGGTCAGGTTTAGAATCAAGGTTGGGTTCAGGGCCAAGGTCAAGATACTACGCAAGATGAGAGTGAGGTTGAGCATTAGAGGGAAGAGCATTGCAAAGAGGAGTGTGTGGTCAAGGTGTCAGGGCCAGAGTGAAGTTCTGTGTCAGTGTCAGGCTGAAGGGATTGAAAAATGATTGAAAATCATCTTTCCTACTTTACTGTTGCAAACTCAATATACCATTCAACACAGAACACTCACTTCTGATCATTTAAATGCATCAGATTTCTTCCACACACCAAGAAATTCTCTAGCATGCACCAACTGTCCTATAATTCAATTCTGATACTACCTATCATCTGATCCCACAGATTAAGGTCTCAGTCTCATGAGAGGGCCTTCATTCAGATGCAAGTTGCTAGTTCCAGGTTGTGACCTAGAAAACAGGGGTTCCCATGAGCTTTTGTTCAGTTTGATTAATTTGCTGGATAGAACTCAGAGAAATGCTCACACTTACCAGTTTACCATAAAGGGATATTACGGAAAATACAGAGAACAGCCTGATGAAGAGATGCACAGGTGAAAACGTGGGAATGAGCTTAGAGATTTCGTGCTGGGCACCACCTTTTAGGCACTTTCATGTGGTCAGCAATCCAGACAATCAATTCCTGTCCTTTTGGGTTCTATGGGGACTTTATAATATAACCTTGATTGATTATTACATCATTGGCCATTGATGGTCAACTTTACCTCAGCCCCTCTCCCCTCCCTGGATTTCAGGGAGGTGGGGCTGAACGTTCCAATCCTCTAATCACATGGTTGGCTCTTCTGGAAATAGCCCCCATTTTGAAGCTTTCTGGGCCCACCAAGTGTCGTCTCATTAGAACAAAAGATGTTTCTAACACCTAGGAAATTTCAAGGGATTTAGGAGCTCTGTGTTAGACACTTCCATCACTCAGGAAATTACATAGGGCTCAAGAGCTCTATGTCAGGACCTGGATCAAAGACCAAACATTATAATAAAAGATTCTCCTAGTACCTCTATCTACAAGGGTTTTAAGGATCAGTATAAACATAAGGGTGGGAATTAGGGTCAACAGCAGATCTGAATCCAGCTCATGGTGAAAGTGAAGATCAGATCAGGATCAGGGGAAGGAATGGCTTCAGAATGAGGTTCAGAGTTGGTTGTGCTGGTAAGGATCTGAGCACCACTGTTAGGATAAGCATCAGAGTTAGGGTCAAGGTGAAGTGGAATGTGAGAGTAAAGTTTAATTTCAGGGTCAGTTTGAGGTTCAAGGCAATGGTCAGAATCATGGTTAGGGTTAGAGTGAGGGACAGTATAAGGTGAAGATAAACTGTATGAGTACAAGATAAGGAACAGTGTCAGAATAAAGATGAGGTTGTGGGTCAGGGTAAAAGTGGATCTTAGTGACAAAGACAGAGTTAAAGTGAGAGTCAGTGTCAGCATAAAGTCAAAACAGTGTCACATTGACAGTGAGAGAGAAGGTTCCTGTGATCATCAGGATCATGGTGACGGATGGAGTGAGGGTGAGGGTCTGAGACAGGATTTAGATAGCAAATGTTAGGATAGCAAGTTGAGGGATGGCTGGCGATTGGCTGCGGGGAGTAGTGACAGGGTAATAAAGGAATATGGGGCAGGTTTAGGTAGTGAATGGGTATGTAATGTGAGGTAGGTAAGGAGGGTCTTTGAGAGGGTCTGTAGACAGTGAGTATGGGTACAAGGGATGTGAGTGGATAGGCATGGCATGGCTATGGGGAAGGAGGGAGGTAGTGTGTGAGTGAGTGTTAGGGTAGGTGTTGAGTGGGCATGAGGCAGCAGGTGTAGGGCATTCAATGTGGCAAGTTGGATGGTAGCATCTGAAAGGAGGGTGTGGGTCATGAGTCGGTGTGGAACGGGAGGGTAGACAGAAATAAATTAGAGGTTGGTACTGTTGAGTTGTATATTTTGGAGTCTCTTTTGGAATAGAAAATTATTTTTTGTTTGTTTTTGCTTTTTTAGATTGACTGTTTCATTCTATCACCCAGGCTGGAGTGGCAGTGGCATGGTCACAGCTCACCATAGCCTTTACCTCCTGGGCTCATGCAATTCTTCACCTCAGCCTCCTGAGTAGAAGGACTACAGGTCTGCACAACCATGCCCAACTTTTTGAGTTTTTGTAGAGACAAGGCCTTACTGTGGTGCCTAGGCTTGTTTTAAACTTCTGGGCTCAAGCAAATCTCTTGCCTCGGCCTCCTAAATTTCAGGGATTACAGGTGTGAGCCACTGCACTCAGACAGGAGGACAAAATATTCTTTTAAGAACAATCAGTGCCGGGTGCAGTGACTCAAGTCTGTAATCCCAGCATTTTGGGAGGTGGAGGTGAGAGGATTGCCTGAGTCCAAGAGATGGAGAACAGCCTGGGCAACTTGACGAAATGTCATCTCTATAATAAATCAAAAAATTAGCTGGGCTTGGCAGTGCACACCTGTAGTTCCAGATACTTGGAAGGCTGAGGTAGAAGGATTGACTGAACCCGGCAGGTCGAGAATGCAGTGGCCATGAGTGTACCACTGCTCTCTAGCCTGGGCAACAGAATAAGACTCTGACTAAAAAAAAAAAAAAAAAAAAAAAATCTGACCCTCACCCTGAATCTCACCATGATTCAGACACTGACACTAATCCTGACTCTGTCACTGACCTTCACACTGACCATGAACCTCTGGCTCACTCTCACACTCAATCTAACCTAACCTTAGGCCTAACTGTCACACTCTCACTGACTGTGACAAAAACAGCCCCCTTGAACAAGGGGGAACTCTTCAACAGACTGCTTTTGAACTGAAACTGCACCATCACCTCTCCTCTCCAGCCTACAAGATTCCATAATTGCATGAGCCAATTCCATACAATAAATCTCTCCATATATGTATACATACACACATGATACATATACATGCACATTATATTAGTTCTGTTTCGGTGGAACATGCTAATACAGGAAAAATGATAGATTATGAATTTGTTTGAATCGACAGCTTAGTCTCATCTAAACATACTCTAACTCACAGTGAAATATTTCATATAAAAGGCTCCTGAAACTGGACTTGGACCTTAGTTGGAAGTGTGCTTTCCTATCTATTTCCATGATTCTACTTAGTTTCACATATATTTTCTGATTCACCAGAGGAAGTTATCTTACATAAAAACACATGATTGTGACTTTTTTTTAAATTGGAGTCTCACTCTGTCACCCAGGCTGGAAGGCAGTGGCACATTCCTAGCCACAGCAGCCTCAACCTGCTGTGCTCAGGCAACCCTTCCACTTCAGCCTTCCAAGTAGCTGGAACTACAGGCACGCACCACCATGCCAGGCTAATTTTTTGATTTATTGTAGAGATGAGGTCTCGCCAAATTGCCCAGGCTGGTCTCAAACCTACAGGCTCAGGCAATCCTCTCACCACAGCCTCCCAAAGTGCTAGGATTATAGGCGTGAGCCACCGCGCCTGGCCTGATTGTGACTTTTTGTCACTTAAACATCTTAGATTCATCCTAATTTGTTTCCTCAAAATAAAATTTGGAAATTTAAGAACAATGTGTGATTGTAAGAACATAAAAAGATAACTTTCTCTCATACTGCTTTGATTCATGTAATTTGGCTCCAGGCTTTTATATTTCCTTTATTTCATCATTTTACACTTCTTTTTTTTTTTGAGTCGGAGTCTCACTCTGTCGCCCAGGCTGGAGTGCAGTGGCCTATTCACAGCCACAGCAGGACCTGCTGGGCTCAGGAGATCCTTTTGCCTCAATCTTCCCAGTAGCTGGAACCACAGGTGCGTGCCACCATGCCCAGTTAATTTTTCTGATTGATTGTAGAGACATGATCTCACCAAGTTGCCCAGGTTGATCTCAAACCCCTGGACTTAGGCAATCCTCTCGCTTCTGCCTCCCAAACTGCTAAGATTATAGACATAAGCCACCGCACTCGGTTTCACACTTCTTAAGAAGTTCTTATTGGCTGGACCAGTGGCTCAAGCCTGTAGTCCCAGTGAGCAGCATGCCACTGCACTCCAGTCTGGGTGACAGAGTAAGACTCCTACTCAAAAAAAAAAAAGAAGAAGAAGAAGAAGATAAAATTCTTTACAAATTATGACTTGGTAGTACATAGTTTTGGTCTATATTCCCACTAAAACAATATAATACTTTTGAGGGCAATGGCTGTTTCTGAGCTAGGTTTCATTAATGCTGCTTAGACTCACCCTACATGTTTTTTTTTTTTTTTACTTTCATGTAATTTATTTATTTTTTCTTCTTTTTTTATTATAAAGATATGGGGTACAATTCAGGGTTAGTATATAAATATTGATCATGCAGTTACCCTTGTTGATGAGGTATGCCTCTCCCTCCCCTAGCAGTTTCCCTCAATTGCCAATCCCACCCCTCCTCCCCTGACAGTTTCCCATTACTGCCAAAGGGTTTCTTATAGTATTATAATTGTTCAAGGTTCACTTATGAGTGAGGACATATGGTACTCTTTTTTTTGTTTCTGTGATAGATCACTAAGTCTGATAGACTCCAAATCTATCCAAGTTGCTGTGAAGTCCATATATTTGTCCTTCTTTTTTTTTTTTTTTTTTTT
>NW_007260116.1:176540-178177 GCF_000164805.1 Carlito syrichta
AGACTGGAGTGCAGTGGCCACTCGTGGCCACTACAGCCTCGACATGCTGGGCTCTGGCGATCCTTCTGCCTCAGCCTTCCAAGTAGCTGGAACTACAGGCGCGTGCTACCATGCCTGGCTAATTTTTGACTTATTGTAGAGATGAGGTCTCGCCAAGTTGCCCAGGCGGGTCTCGAGCCCGCAGGCTCAGGCAATTCACTCACCTCAGCCTCCCAAAGCGCTGGGATTACAGGCTGAGCCACCAAGCCCAGCTATATTTGTCCTTTATGGCTGCATAATATTCCACTGTGTATATGTACCACATTTTCTTTATCCAGTCCAGTTTCCATGGGCAACATGGTTGGTTCCATGTTTTTGCTATTATGATTAGAGCTGCAACAAACATAACGTGTGCAGGTAACTTTTTTGTAGAATGATTTGAGTTCCTCCGGGTATATTCCCAATAGAGGAATTGTTGGGTCATATGGAAGGTCAATTTCTAGTTCTTTCAGAAATCGCCACACTGTCTTCCAGAGAGGTTGCACTAGTTTGCAGTCCCACCAGCAGTGTGGAAGTGTTCCTTTTTCTCCACATCCTTGCCAGCATCTGTTGTTTGTTTTATTTATGATGGCCATTCTTACTGGGGTTAGGTGGTATCTCAATATGGTTTTGATTTACATTTCTCTGATGATGACTGAGGCTGAGCACTTTCTCATGTGTCTGTTGGCTGCCCGTGTATCTTCTTCTGAGAAGTGTCTATTCATGCCCTTTGCTCACTTTTAAAGGGGCTGTTTGTTTTTTTCCTTTTGGTGTATTTGAGTTCCTTGTAGATCCTAGATGTTAGGCCTTTGTCAGATATACAGTAGGGAAATATTTTTTCCCATTCTGTGGGCTGTCTCCCTGCTCTTTTGATGGCTTCTTTTGCTTTGCAGAAGCTCGTGAGTTTGATGAGGTCCCACTTGTCTGTCTTATTTCTTGAGGTATTGGCTTTTAGGGTTCTCAGTAAGAATTGGTTGCCAGTTCCAATTTCCATAAGGGCGTCTCCCGCATTTTCTAAGATTCTTATAGTTTGAGGTTTTACGTTTAGATCTTTGATCCATTTAGAATTAATTTTTGTGTATGGTGATAGGTAGGGGTCCTGTTTCAATCATCTGCATGTGGTCAGCCAGTTTTCCCAGCACCATTTACTGCACCTCTCCCCAGTGTTGTTGTTGGAGGCTTTGTCAAAGATGAGTTGGTTGAGGAATTGAGGTTTTGCTTCAGGAATCTCTATTGGTCTATGTGGCTGTTCTTGTACCAATACCAGGCAGTTTAGATTACTGTAGCCTTATAGTAAAATTTAAAGTCTGGAAGTGTGATACCTCCTGCTTTGTTTCTTTTGCTAAGGATTGTTTTGGCTATTCGTGGTTGTTTATGTTTCATATGAACTTCTGTATTGTCATTTCCAGGTCTGAGAAGAATGATGTTGGTAACTTAATAGGTATTGCGTTGAATCTATAGATTGCCTTTGGTAGGATGGACATTTTAACAATGTTGATTCTTTCTATCCATGAGCATGGAATATTTTTCTATTAGTTTGTGTCTTCTTGAATTTCTTTGAGCAGGGTTTTGTAGTTCTCATTGTAAAGGTCTTTCACTTCTCTGGTTAGGAAGATGCC
>NW_007260116.1:178392-188755 GCF_000164805.1 Carlito syrichta
TTTGCCAAAGTCCTTTATCAGTACAAGCAGGTTTTTGACAGATTCTCTTGGATTTTCAAGATATAGGATCATATCATCAGCAAAGAGGGATAACTCTTCCTTTCCTATTTGGATACCCCTGATTTTCTTCTCTTGTCTAATTGCTCAAGCTAGAACTTCCAACACAATGTTGAACAAGAGGGATGAGAGTGGGCAGCCTTGTCTTGTTCCAGTTTTCAGGGGGAATGTTTCTAGCTTCTGTCCATTTAGCAATATGTTAGCTGTGAGTTTGTTATAGATGGCACTTACTATTTTGAGCTATGTTCCTTCTATACCTAGTTGTTTGAGGGTTTTTATCAAGAAGAGATGCTTGATTTTATCAAAAGCTTTTTCTGCATCTAATGAGATAATCATGTGGTTCTTGTTTTCCATCTGTTGATGTATTTAATTACATTTATGGTCTTGTGAATGTTGAACCAGCCCTGCATCCTGGGGAGGAAGCCTACTTGGTCATGGTGGATGATTTTTGAGATGTGTTTTTAGATCCAATTTGCTAGAATCTTGTTGAGGATTTTTGCATCTATGTTCATAAGGGATATTGGCCTGTAGTTCTCTTTTTTTTGTTGGATCTTTACCCAGTTTGGATATCAGTGTGATGTTAGCTTCATAAATTGACTGGGGAGAATTCCATCTTTCTCAATTGCCTGGAATACATTCAATAGGATTGGTATCAGCTCTTCCTTGTATGTTTTGTAGAATTCTGCTGGAAAGCCATCCGGTTCAGAGCTTTTTTTTGGTAGGTAGTTTTCATATGACAGAGTCAATTTCCTGGGTTGTTACTGGTCTATTTAATGTCTCAATGTCTTCTTGTTTCAACCTGGGGAGGTTGTGTGCTGTCAAAAAGTCCTCCATTTCATTTAGATGATCAAGTTTGTTTTCATACAGGTGTACATTGTAATCTCTGATAATATTTTGTATTTCTTGGGGTCAGTTGTGATTTGATCTTTTATATTTCTGATTGTGTTTATTTGGGCTTTTTCTCTCTTTTTCATGGTCATTCTGACAAGGGGGCCCATGAATCTTGTTAATTCTTTCAAA
This sequence comes from Carlito syrichta, assembly GCF_000164805.1. Taxonomy (NCBI): domain Eukaryota; kingdom Metazoa; phylum Chordata; class Mammalia; order Primates; family Tarsiidae; genus Carlito; species Carlito syrichta. The sequence goes on from NW_007260116.1 coordinate 179,470, forward strand.
GACCAGATTTTTATTTTGTTGATGTTTTCTATGATATTTTTGTCTTCTATGTCCCATATTTGGACTCTTATTTTTGTGATTTGGATTCTTCTGCCAAAGTTGGGGTTTTGGTGATCTTCTCTTTCCAGCTCCCTTAGGTAATTTGTTAGGCTCTCAACTTCTGATCTTTCCGTTTTCTTGATGTGTGCTCGTAGAGATATAAATTCCCCTCTGAGAACTGCTTTCAGGGCATCCCAGAGGTTTTGGTAAGATGCTTCTACATTTTCATTTGTTTCCAGGAATCTTTCAATTTCTGCTTTGATTTCAGTGTTGACTCAGTGGTTGTTCAGCATCATGCTATTTAGTGTCCATGTCTTTGTGGGCTTTGGGGAAATGTTGGTGGTGTTGATATTTATTTTTATTCCACTGTGGTCTGAGAATGTACATGGCAAGATTTCAACCTTATGGAATTTGTTTATGCTTGATTTATGGTCAAGGATGTGATCAATCTTGGAGTATGTTCCATGTGGTAATGAGTAGAATGTACATTCTGTGGTTGTTGGGTGGAATAATCTGTAGGTATCTATTAAGTACATTTGGCCAAGTGTCAAGTTTAGGCTCTGGATCTCCTTGTTGATTTTTTGCCTCGATGACCTTCTCTCTTGCTGCCTTTATCTAGGGCTGTCAGTGGGGTATTCAAGTCCCCTGCTATAATAGTGTTAGAGTCAATATCTTTTTTCAGTTTACTTAGTAGTTGTTTTATAAATGCTGTTGCTCCTGTGTTGGGTGTATAATGTTTAGGATGGATATTTCTTTTTTTTTTTTTTTTTTTGAGTTGGAGTCTCACTCTGTCACCCAGACTGGAGTGCAGTGGCCACTCCCAGCCACCACAGCCTCGACCTGCTGGGCTCTGGCGATCCTTCCGCCTCAGCCTTCTGAGTAGCCGGAATTACAGGCGTGCGCTACCACGCCCAGCTAATTTTTTGATTTTATTGTAGAGATGAGGTCTCGCCTGCCCAGGCGGGTCTCGAACCCGTGGGCTCAGGTAATCCACTCACCTCAACCTCCCAAAGGCGTGGGATTACAGGCTGAGCCACCGAGCCCGGCTTGGATGGATATTTCTTGTTGATGAATTGAACTTTTTAGTATTATATAGTGTCCTTTTGCATCTTTTTAAATTTTTGATAGCTTAAGGGTTGTTTTGTCTAATATTAAGATTGCAACTCCTGCCTTCTTTTGTGATCCATTTGCCTGGAAACTCGTTTTCCAACCTTTAACTTTGAGTCTGTATGTGTCCCTTGAAGTGGGATGAGTCTCCTGGATGCAGCAAATAATTGGGTCATGGTTTCTTATCCAGTCTGCCATTCTGTGTCTCTTCAGTCGTGCATTTAGTCCATTCACTGATTATTGAAATATGATTATTTATCCCTGTCATGAGGTTCTTATAAAGTTTTCCTTTGTTTGCTTGTTTCCTTTTTGCTTTGGAGTTAATGTATGTGTGTGCTTTTCAAGTTTCTTGTTGCACTGTATTCTCTGCTGATTCTGTGCTCTGCTGTTCTCTTGGGAAGTGTGTGGTCAATTTTTTTCTTCTTTCTCCTGTGCTTAATACCTTTTAAAGTGTCTCCTGTAGAGCTGGTCTGGAAGCTGCATAATATGTTAGGGATTGGATGTCTGGGAAGGATTTTAATTCTCCATCACTGATAAAGCTGAGCTTGGCTGGATAAGAAATTCTTGGTTTAAATTGTTTATCTTTGAGGACTTTGAATATAGGGCTCCAGTTCCCTCTTGCTTGTAGTGTTTCTGCTGATAGGTCTGCTGCTATTCTGCTTGGCTTTCCCCGGTAAGTAGTCTGACATTTCTCTCTTGCTGCCTTTACAATTTTTTCTTTTGTGCCTACTTTGTGTAGGCAAATTACTATGTGTCTAGGGGTTGGTCTTCTCATTTGATGTCTTGTGGGAGTTCTCTGTATCTCTTGTGCTTGGCTGGTCACATCTCTGGTGAGATGGGGAAAGTTTTCTTGGATTACTTCCTGGAATACTTGCTCCAAGTTGTTCTCCATTTCCCTTTCTTCTTCTGGGATATCAATCAGGTGTAGGTTTGGCCTCTTGATATAATCACACATCTCTTGTAGGCTTTGTTCTTTCTTTCTGAGTCTTCTTTCTATGTTTTTTACAGATCAAGTTAATTCCATGTTCTGGTCTTCAAGTTCTGAGAATCTTTCTTCAGCTAGATTAATTCTGCTTTCCATCTTGTTATTTATTTCCTGACTTACCCTAAATTTAATATAACTCCAGATTGAGTATTTGTGTATTTGTGTAACTCAAGATATGCATCTGGAAGCAGAAACTAGACTCAGATGTGAGCTGTGGGATGTAGCCTCTGAGGCAAGAGGTGACCTTGGCAGCGTCTGAAAAGAGAAGTGTGGATTGAGCCAGAGTGGCATGTGGTAGAAAATTTGGGTCTTCGTCTCTGGTGTGGGAAGTGGGAGTTTAGCTTCAGTGTGGGGAGTGGGGATTTAGACTCTGAAATGATAGACAGGGTCTTTGATTTTGTAGCCTAAATCTGGACTACAGTTTTAAAGGGAAAAGGAGGAACAATGTTGCCAGCAGTCTCACTTAAAACACATTTGACAGCTGGGAAAAGAGCAACCTTTGTCCTAGGCTTGAGGAACTCCTTCTAGTGAGTGAGCACTTATAAAACATATGGTTTGTTTGAAATGAGAAAGGAATTTTAAGCTTGATTTCATATAAACTCTTAGATACACTCGAGGTTGCTCTCAGAAGGTCTTTTTGAGAATGGTTGAGTCTGCACTTTTTTTTTTTTGAGTTGGAGTCTCACTCCATTGCCCAGGATGGAGTACAGTGGCATGTTCATGGCCACTGTAGCCTCGACCTGCTGAGCTCAGGCAATCCTTCCACCTCAGCCTTCCAAATAGCTGGAACTACAGGTATGTGCCACCATGCCTCACTAATTTTTTTATTGATTATAGGATGAGGCCTCGCCAAGTTGCCCAGGCTGGTTTTGAACCCACAGGCTCAGGCAATCCTCTCACCTTGGCCCCCCCAAGTACTGGGATTATGAGAGTGAGCCACCACTCCTGGCTTGCACTTGTTTTTATATTAGCTGTTACATGTGAGTTATCTCTAAGGAGAAATAAGAAGTGTCATTTTGAAAAGAATGAATGATTTTGAGCTTGATTTTACCTAAAATGCTTAGTATTGACTAGATGGATTCTAATTCCTCATAAAAAGTTAGGTTAAGAACACATTCCTGCCGGGCTCGGTGGCTCAGTCTGTAATCCCATGGCTTTGGGAGGCTGAGGTGAGTGGATTGCCTGAACCCCGCCTGGGCAGGCGAGACCTCATCTCTACAATAAATCAAAAAAAAAAAATAGCCGGGCGTGGTAGCGCACGCCTGTAATTCCGGCTACTTGGAAGGCTGAGCTGAAAGGATCACCGGAGCCCAGCAGGTTGAGGCTGCGGTGGCCGGGAGCGGCCACTGCACTCCAGTCTGGGCAACAGAGTGAGACTCCAACTCAAAAAAAAAAACAAACAAAAAAACCCCACATTCCTTAATACTGCTTAGATGTATATAACTGGTTCCTATTATTTACTTTTTCACCATTAGAAGTTTCCTTAGAGAGGAATGTCTGATTTTTAGCTTGTTTGCAAACCCACTGTTTGCTTGTATATATATTGTTTAATTTCATTTTTACTAATTCAACATAATAAGATCCTTTTGAATTACCTTAGATGTGATATGACACTGTTTTTATTTGACGTACTTAATTTGTTCGAACAGGCACTAAGATAGTACTTTCAAGGTGACTGTTTCTGACCTTGTTTGCACATTATCAAATGTATACAGCACTTAAAAAGCTCATAAATTTTATTTAATTTTTTGAGTTGGAGTCTCACTGTATCGCCCAGGCTGCTGGGCTCAGACGATCCTTCTGTCTCAGGCTTCCAAGTAGCTAGAACTACAGGCATACACCACCATACCCGGCTGCATTTTATTTTAAATGAGTGATTTTGAGCTTGATTTCACATAGATGGGGTTTGTTCTAATTTCCCATCAGAAGTGGGACTAGGAATACTACACAGATTTATCTGTATTAGCTGTAACTTGCAATAAGATATTTAGTTTGAGATGTGTCTTTCTGAGCAAGTTTGTTAGTTTGCCTTTCTGAGCTCATGTTCTCCACCTCACAATAAGTCAATATAATTGACAATTGCATTTATATTTCCAGTACCTTAAACGTCACTTCTGAGATCAGAGTATGAATCAGATCCTCTTTGAAAATGAACTGTTGATCGCGCGCCGTGGCTCCCGCCTATAATCCCAGCACTTCGGGAGTCAGAGGTGAGAGGATTGCCTGAGCCCAGGGGTTCAAGACCAGCCCGGGCAACTGGGCAAGACCTCATCTCTACAATAAATTTTTTAAAAAATTGACCGGGCGTGGTGGTGCGTGCCTGTAGTTTCAGCTACTTGGAAGGCTGAGGTGGAAGGAGCACTAGAGCCCAGTAGGTTGAGGCTGCGGTGCCCGTGAGCGGGCCACTGTACTCCAGCCTGGGCGACAGAGTGAGACTCCGACTCAACAAAAAAAAGGAAATGAAAAAGAAAATGAGCTGCTTATATTCATCTCAAGTTGCTCTAACTCACAGCAAACGCATACCCTGGTGAAGTTGTCCACGAAGTCCCCGTTTCTCTGCGAGCCTGGGTTTCCTGTTCTGGCCCCAGGCTGTCCCCCCTATGGCCCGCCCCTGAAGCGGAACCGTCGCTTTAGCCCCCATGCCAAGGCCAAGCTTGGCCGACAGGGGGCGCCCGACCGAACCGCCAGGACCGAGGCTCCCGAGCGAGCTGCCGCGCCCGGCTTCTCGGGTCCAGCGGGTGGCCGAGCGTCCCGCCGAGCCCGGGGAGCCCCAGGACCCTTCGCCGAGGGGGCGGAGACTTTCGGGGGGCGAGGCCCGGTGCAAGGACGATCCACAAACTGGACCCCTGCTGCCCGTACTGCATCGAGCCAGTCCTCCCACTGCGCCAGAGACGGAATATGGAGGATTTTGTTTGTTTGTTTTGTTTTGTTCTTTTGTTTTGAGGTGGAATCTCACTGTTGTCACCCAGGCTGGAGTGCAGTGGCATGCTCACGGCCACCACCTCAGCCACGATCACCTGGGCTCAGGCAATCCTTCCTTCTCGGCCTTCCAAGTAGCTGGAACTACAGATGCATGCCACCACGCGTTAGTAGGTTTTTTTTGGTTGGTTTTTTGAGTTGGAGTCTCACTCTGTCACCCAGGCTGGAGGGCAGTGGCACGCTCCCGGCCACTGCATCCTCGACCTGCTGGGCTTAGGCGATCCTTGCGATCCTTCTGCCTCAGCCTTTCAAGTAGCTGGAACTACAGGCATGTGCCACCATGCCTGGCTAAATTTTTTGATTTATTGTAGAGATGAGGTCTTGCCAAGTTGCCCAGGCTGGTCTTGGACCCGCAGACTCAGGTAATTCTCTCACCTCTGTCTCCCAAAGTACTGGGATTACAGGCTGAGCCACCGTGCCTGGCTCTAGTTTTTGTGATTGTTCTTGTGATTTCTTGTAGAGACGAGGTCTCACCAAGTTACCCAGGCTGGTCTCGAACCCCTGAGCTCATCAATCCTCTCGCCTCCGCCTCCCAAATTGCTGAGATTACAGGCTGAGCCACTGTGCCTGGCCAAAGTCTGGAGTTTTGAACGCAATGTCTAAGTCCTGACCTTCCCCCACAGACCCTAAGTGAGCACCTACGCTGCCAGCTGCTGAGTCCCCACAGGCTCCTCCAGAGACTAGGTCCCCACCCTGACTGGTCGCTGCAGAGGATGAACGCTGATCTCACTCAGGGAACGTGCTCACCGAGGCTGCCCCCCACTGAGATCCTGTTTCCTGCCCCCAAGCCTCGCAGGCAAGCAGAGTCCTCTCTTGGCCCCCAGAAGCGAAGTCCCCATCTTTTGCCTCAGTAGCCTCAGAGTCCAACTCTGACAAGCTTCCGTGTTGATAGAAAGCAGCTGGTGCCCGAATCGGGCCCTCTGAGGGGTCCCGAGACCCCGGGAGGGAGGAGGATGGGAGATCCAGGACAGCCAGGCAATGAAGCCCCAAAGCCCCGGACCCCTCTGCTTGCAGCTCCGCACCACACTTTCCTTTTCTGGCCTTGGAGGGTTTGCCCCCGGTAGCAAAATTACTCACCACAAAAGTGTTACCAGAAAGGCCAACGGAATCTTAATCACAGGCAGCACCAGATTAGAAAAACGTAATGAAGCAGTCACCTCTGAAAACGAGAGACAGATGTGCGAATATACTAAAAACACAGAAATATACACTTTAAAGGGGTGAATTTTCTGGTATGTTCATTATACCTCTATAAAGCTGTTATTAAAAACAAAAAAGTCGTGGATCCCAGATCCTCTCTCCCACTCCTGCAGATTCAAAGTTGGCTCTGACAAGGCTGACAAAGTGGGGCATTCTGGACTGAGATGGTAGAGACAGTAATGGCAAGGTGAGGAACCATAGAAAAACAAGGGGATTGAGTGGAAATTTGAGTTCTGAAGTACAGAACTCCTAGCATTCTTTTCTTCCTCAGCTTTTTTTTTTTTTTTTTTTTTGAGTCAGAGTCTCTGCCATACAGGCAGGAGTGCAGAGGCACACTCACAGCCACCACAGCCTCAACCTTCTGCCTCAGTCTTCCAGGTAGCTGGAAGGCACAGACCACCATGTCTGGCTAATTTAAAAAAAAAAATTTATTGTAGAGACAAGGATTTGCCATATTGCCCAGGCTGGTCTTGAACCCCTAGGCTCAGACAATTCTCTTGTCCCCACCTCCCAAAGCACTGAGATTACAGGCATGAGCCACTGTGCCAGGCAGGCTTCCTCAGCTTCTTAAACAATGGCAAACTGGGTGTGGTGGCTCACTCCTGTAATCCCAGCACTTTGGGAGGCTGAGGCAAGAGGATTGCCTGAGCCCACGGGCTTGAGACCAGCCTGGGCAACATGGCAAGACCTCGTCTCTATAATAAATAAATAAAAATTAGCTGGGTGTGGAGGGGCATGCCTATAGTTCCAGCTACTTGGAGGGTAAGGCAGAAGGATCGCCTGAGCCCAGCAAGTAGAGACTGCAGTTGCTGTGAGTGTGCCACTGCACTCTAGTCTGAGTGACAGAGTGAGAATCCAACTAAAAAAAAGATAATAAATAATGGCAGCCACCAGGCACGATGGCTCACGCCTATAATCCTAGCACTTTGGGAGACTGAGGTGAGAGAATTGCCTGAACCCATGAGTTCGAGACCAGCCTGGGTAACTTGGTGAGGCCTCATCGCTTCAATAAATCAAAAAATTCACTGGCCATAGTGGCACATGCCTGTAGTTCCAGCTACTTGGAAGGCTGAGATGGAAGGATTGTTGAACCCAATAGTTCGAGGCTGTGGTGGCTGTGAGCGTGCGGCTGCACTCCAGCCTGGGCAACAGAGTGAGACTTTAACTCAAAGACAAACAAACAAAAATAATGGCAGCCAAGGTATATTCCCCAGGCAGGACATGGGAAGATTTCTATCTGAGAATTCTGCCCTATGCAGAAGAAAAGGTTCACAAACACTAGGAGTGGGTGTCTCTTATCCTTACCTCATTGCCCTACAGCAATAGTTCTCAACCTGGAGCAACCACACTCCCTACATTTGGTAGGGAGATACTGTTGGTTAGGTCACATACTGAGGAGGGAAAGAACTACAAAAATCTAATAGACAGAGGCCAAGGATGTTGCTAAACGTCTTATAATTCAAAGGACACGTTAGGGTCACACTCCCAGCAGGGCCTCCACAATGACAGGTCAGTCCTGCTGGGGGTGTGAGTGTTTCGTATACAATCCAATGCCTCATGAAAGATGCAAAGAGTTGCACAGAAGTTAGATTAGAAAATATAGTTTAGCTGGGTGCAGTGGCTCATGCCTGTAATGCTAACACTTTGAGAGGCAGAACCAAGAGGACTGTCTGAGCTCAGGGTTCAAGACCAGCCTGGACAACTTGGCGAAACCTCGTCTCTACAATAAATAAAAAAGTTAGCTGGGTGTGGTGGCGCACACCTGTAGTGAAACTACAGTTATTTGGATGCTACTTGGAAGGCTGAGATGGAAGAATCACTTGAGCCCAGCAGTTCGTGGCTGCTGTGGCCATGAGCATGCCACTGCAACCCAGCCTGGGTGACAGTGAGACTCCGACTCAAAAAAAGAAATAAAGTAAGAAAATATGGTTTATTTAGAAAGTACATTAGAAAAAAAGAAAGAGAGGATTCACATCCCTAAGGGAGGGGAAGGGACCAAAGCTTAAAAAAACATGGCCTACTCATAGCTCAAAGAGCACATGGCCACACCATAGCTTGGTAAGGCAATGGGTGCGATGGCCTGGCAATAGCGACTGGCTGCTCCTGGTTGAGTCCTTTTAACCTTTCCCTTTGATAGGGGAAGGTCATTAAGGTGAGTGTAGTGGTCTGCTCCATGTCATCACAAAGGGGCAGGTTGTTGGGAGCCGGCCCGTGGATGCCCCCCTGAGCGTTAGGGATCCAGGCGGGCTGCGGACCCTGAGACCATCAGGTTGAGTTCAGGAGCTGAAGGCCCATTCCCTCCTCCCTTCTTTGTTGTTTGGCATGACCCACTAGCAGGGACTTTGATGATCTAAGCATGAAGTTCTGAGAGTATGACAGGCATGGCTGACTCTAGGGATCCATTGTTCCCGTTTCTCACAGACTGCGGTTTCGGCTTTAAACTTAACACAGTTCAAACTCGGGTCACATTTGGGAGCCTTATATATGATACAACCTTCTTTATAAGATTTAAAAGTATACTTGTAGAATTAGTATATACATTTAGAGAGCTGTTTCCAGCTTTAGATGGTATAGATGATTATCTAGAGTTACCAGAAATGGCCCAGCACGAACTTTGGACTGGTCCACATTCCTAAGGGCCCAGTGTCCACTTTGGGCTGGGCTGCATTCTTTTAAACTGGTTCTTTAGCTACAATTACCGTAGGTTTTTTTTACTTATTATAGAAGTTGGATTTATTTTATTCATAGAAAATATTGTAGAATAGATCATGCTACATCAGGGAATTATGTTAGTTCAAGCATGATCAAGCATGATATTTTGAGGTTTTATGAGAATACAGTTAACTTTAGAAATTTCATTGTTCCCACTTTTTATTGATTGCGGTTTTGGCTTTAGTACAATTACAGTTTGTATTTGGGTTTTATTTTAGAAGTTTTATTGCTGATGATCAGCTTTATATATTAGGATTAGGAATT
>NW_007260116.1:188988-190118 GCF_000164805.1 Carlito syrichta
GTGAGGAACATTAACCAAGCATAAGGAACAGTGAAATAATATTGGGATTGTCCTTCCTCATGCTTGAGGAAACACCTGGTGGTTGAGGGGATGCCCCTCATCCACCTGGCTTTGTGTTCACGTGAAAATCTTGTGATCTTGCCTGTGAAACTAGGATAAAAGGTTTATGGTTTGCCCCATTAAGTCGGCTTCTGCATTAGACAGAGTCGAGTCTCTTTCTTTCTCCCCCCTTCTCTTTCTTTCTCTTTATTTCTCCCGAATAATCACCGACGCTGCCACACCTCCCAGGGACCCCCTAAATCTCTCTGCAGGGGCTGGCCCCCCGCAGCAGGTAAGCACAAGTACTTATGTCAGGTGATGGACAGCAGGCAGATGGGTGGGTTAGTCATATGATTGCTGCCATGGTGGTGGGTTAGATGGGAGGAGACAAGAAGAGTCATTTTTTCTGCAAGAGACCTGTCAGACATTTCCAATCCATAAGCTCTTTAGCAAATCCATAAGCTCTTTAGCAAAAAGGTGGCCAGCTAGGGGATGATCTTTGACCTTCTGCCTTTGACAAGGAGCCCAAAAGTTTCATAGAGATTATTATGCTAAATCATGAATTGAAAGGTTGGGCTGTCCTTGTCTTGCATCTGATGGAGATTTGCAGTGGGGATGGGGTAGGCTGCCAGCCTGGCCTGCAGTAAAAATGTATGAACACTTCCTAAAACCTGCCTGTTGGAAAGGTATCTAACTATGTCTAACCTGTGCTAGATTCAAAGTGTGTCAGTCTAAGCAGATATGGTTATGCTGAGGCAAAATGTGAACTAAGTTTATTCTAAGTTTCTCAGGGTCCCTCCTTTCAGGATGTCTCATAATATCATTTATGCATATCATGAATTGGAAATTATAATAGTTATAAACCTGTCTCTATATTGGTATTTAGTTATTAGTCACATAATTGCTGCCATGGTGGTGGTGGGGTCCTGTCTGTGTCATATAGGTCACAAAGGACTGATTAAGTTAATTTAGGGATTTGGGCCCAGAGGGGGTTTTCCTACAAGAGACCTGTCAGACTAGTTTTTTTCTATTTTCTTTTTTTTTTCAGTTGGAGTCTCACTCTGTCACCCAGACTGGAGTGCAGTGGCCAC